>NW_011921119.1:0-3631 GCF_000151845.1 Pteropus vampyrus
TCGTGGAATTCGTTCGAGCGGGATCAGGCTGCCCCGTGTCGCAATGGTGAGCGTAAATGCTGAAGGGGACTCAGACGCTTGTGATGAACAGGGTTGGGGGGGGGTCTTTCAATACTCGGGCTCTTTCTTCTCACGCACTGAATTTCAGACACTAGAACAGTTAGGGAAAGATTGCGTCGTATGGCAAGGGAACGGGTTTTTCGAGACGTGCGTTTGGTAAGCCAGAAGTGCTGTGAATGATCCCAAGCTACTCTCGGTGTGTCCCGGGAAGTCTAAGGCGGCCTTCAAACAGTGTAGAGGCAAGGGTAAGGTTCTTCTCTCTTCTTCGCTGAGTTCAGTTCTGATTTGAGAAAGGACTTGGCCCCCGTGTTCTTGACGGCAGGCCACGACCCAGCCAGGCTTACACGACCGTAGCTTTCTGGCCAGCGCCCGGAGTTCAGTAACACCCGTTGGGGAGCCAAGGTCTTCGGAGATCCAAGCTCTCGAACAAACCATCTGCTTAGACTCTGTGGACACGTACGAAGGCAATGGCGGCTTTCCAGTAGCTCGTACGAGTGGATCCGCAGCAGCTCCGCCGTACACTCTTTCGTGACCAGAGTTCACAGAAGCCAGCGGATCTTCTCCGTAGTGTCCCAGGCGAATGCGATGGGAAAGCTTTCTGGGGAGGAAGGGGTCGTCCTGCGTTTTCTCACAAACTTCGTTCCATGCATGAAGACCAAATGGCGAGCGGAGCGTCCAGCAACGTGGAAATCGTTTCCCAAGCCGTTTCTGAAGAGGCACTGACACCCTGTGAGGGCATTCAGGCGCAGATCTCCACGTGTTTCATGACGAATGTAGGTCGCTCCGAGCCAAAATGCTGGCAACGACGGCTTTGAATCGAGCCGCTTCCAGGCCGCAAGCTTCTGTGTCTTTGAGGTGCACCGAACGCATCCGATAGGCCCAGGGGAAATTTCTCGGCGGATTTTCCGGCCGCATGGTCTAAGAGGCCGTCTGCCATCTGCACTCTGCAAGCTTCCTTGGACTCTTGTCACAGCTACCAAGGATGCAAGCGATTAGTGAAGAATGACCGGCGCCTTAGTGGAAATTCGTACGAAGCGGGAACAGACCGCCGTGTGATGGAAGGGAGCGCAAATGATGAAGAGGAGCGCACATGATGAAGAGGAAATGCCGGGATGGCGTTTCCATGCTGTCTTTGGTTTCTTCCCATGAAGAGGGTGTGGAAACACTGTCAAAGTGAACGAAAGATCACAGCACGTGTCAGGAAACAGGTTTTGGAATAGGTGCCTTTGGTAAGCCAGAGGTGCAGGCCACGAGTCCAGGCTACTAGTGGTGTGTCCCGTGAAGTCGATGGCAGTGCCCGCTCCAAGTAGCGGAAAGTGTTACATTTCCTGCCCGCTCTCCGTGGAATACGTGTCTGATCTGAGCAATACGGTCACTCCCGCTTTTCTGCGCGTAGCCAACTAACGACCCAGTCTGACGCCACTGTAGGTGTCTTACCCGCGCCCAGAAACCAGTAGTACAGACTGGGGAGCAATAGTCTTTGGGGCGCCATGCTCTCGAATCAGTCCCCTGCTTAGACTCCACGAAGAGAATCACGTGCAACGGCAGCTTTCCTGGGGCTTATACTAGTGGATCTTCCCAGCTCCATTGTACGCTGTTTGCTGTCCGAAGAGAAGGAGAAGCCAGTGGATCTTCTTTCTGGGTGGCGTCCAGGCGAACGTGATGAGAAATCTTTCCGGCCAAGTCGTGAATGCAATGTGATTTCTCGCGAAGGCGATTCCCTAAACGGGGGCACTGTGTCGTGGACTCTATATAAACACGGGACAGGTTTGCCGAAGCTGCGTCTAAGAGGCGAGTTGTCATCTGCTCTAAGTAGGCATCCTTGGAGTCTTGGAACATCTACCGAGGACGAAAGCCATTAGTGAAACTGCCCGTCGTCTTCGGGGAAATTCGTGCGAAGCGGGAACAGACTGCCGTGTGTTGCAAGGGAGCGTAAATGATGAAGGGGACGCAAACGGTTGTGGGAAAGAGGCCGGCATGGGGTTTGCACGCTCTATGTCGTTGCGGCCCATGAAGAGGCCCTAAAGCACTATAAGGTTTACTGGAAGCATGTTTCACTTGTCAAGGAAACCTGTTGGGGAACATGTGCTTTTGCTGAGTTCGCAGTGCACGGAAAGATTCAGTGCGACTATTGGTGTGTCCCGTGACGTCTAAGACAGCGCTCACGCAATGGCGAGGAAGGATTGACAGTCGTTACCTGGAATCCATGGATTCTGAGCAACATTCGCTCCCGTGTTCTTTTCCGCGGGGACCATCATCCCACGCTGACACGACTGCTGCTTTTTCCTTGGCGCCAGGACCTCGGCAACAAGACAGCAGAGAAAGACCCTTGAGGGATCTATGCTCTCCGACGAAGCATCTGCTTCGACTCCTTGAGCAGAAACGAATGCAACGGCAGCTTTCCTCGAGCTTCAGCCGTGGATCTTTGCCAGCTATACTGTGCCGCGTTTCTTGGCGAAAAGTAAGAAGCCGCTGGACCCTCTTTGCCGCGTCCCCGGCGAATGCGAAGAGAAAGTTTCCTGGTGAGGACGTGGTTGTAAGCCGTATCTGCAGCCAACCGTACCCTAAATCGAGAGAAATACGTTTTGGAGCTCCTCTAGACCTCGAAAGGGACTCCCAAAGAGGTTTCTGAGGAGGCTCTAACTCACCGTTAGAGACACAAAGGTGGGAATCCCATTATGCTGAACCAGGAGGTGGGCTGTCTCTGAGGAGCCACTGGCTTTCTGCAAGCTTCTGTTTCCCAACTCATCGTACATGGCAAGGGAGAACGTGTCATCAGAATTGCCTGCCGTACGGCACCCCAGAGGAGATTGTATATCTGCTGTGTATAAGCTGCCTTGGACTCTTCTCTCATGTGCAAAGAACGAATGCGATTTCGGAACACCGACTGGTTTCTTCGTGGAAATTCGTTCGAAGCGGGATCAGGCTGCCCCGTGTCGCAAGGGAGCGTAAATGCTGAAGGGGACTCAGACGCTTGTGATGAACAGGGTTGGGGGGGGGTCTTTCAATACTCGGGCTCTTTCTTCTCACGCACTGAATTTCAGACACTAGAACAGTTAGGGAAAGATTGCGTCGTATGGCAAGGGTTAGGAAGAGAAAGGGGTGAGTGGGCAGAGCACAGGGCAATTTTAGGGCAAAAAATCTATTCTGTATAATATGGTAACGAAGGATACATGTCTTGTACGTTTATCCAAACTTATAGAATGTACAACACCAAGAGTGAACCCTGATGTAAACTACAGACTTTGGGTGAAAAAGATCTGTCAATGTGCATTCATCAGTTGTAACACATCTACAAAAAAAAAATGAATTTTTACTATCATGTTTTTAATTATTAAGAGCTATGAAAGCTTTATATAGAGCATTGTTCTTTCATGGAAACAAAACATTATCATGTTGAGTATTTCTTTCCTCTCCGAGTTGTCTTTGATTACTCTGGTTTTCCTAATTTCAATGTGGGGCTTTTGTATGTTTACATTTAAGGTTGTTCTCAAGTCTTTATGGGTTTTATTCACAAGTGAGGCATTACAAAGTGGAAAGAAGTTTGGCAGTGTTTGTAGAATGGGGGTGA
>NW_011921120.1:0-3615 GCF_000151845.1 Pteropus vampyrus
TGTGGCAATCGGACCGCTGCCTTAAGTGCACGTCTCTATAGCAATGTATGCAAGTCGGTCATGAGATGATTTGCGAAAATAATAGATACAACTTAAACACGCAAAAGAAGACGTTATATACTCCTGTAAGAATGAGGTATGAAATAACAAATAAGTCTATGCATTCAGTGCAAACATACTCATGAAAACCAACAGAAGTTTGCCATGAGTGAGCCGATTATTCAGTACAGGGAAGAGAACACGTTTGGGAATATCCATGATAGCGGTCTTTCCATACGATATATGAACATCTAGGCTATCGATTTAACAACTAAAACAGGGATTGACACTCTGTCAATGGAAAAGAATAGATCAGGAAACAGACCCATGTTCATGACAAAAGGAAAAAAAGAATAATCTTGGCATTTCAAGTCAGACGATGCCCTCAGAGCAATCTCTTGTGATTACTACTGGAAGCAATTGTGTGTGTTGGGGAGGAGCCAGGAGAAAGATGCCCCTGTGTCGACTGGATTAAGTGGGTCACATCATCCTTCTCAGGCTTTCGCGCTTGAGCTCTCTTCCGGGCACGTCTGTGTCATCGACCAATCGTGGATAGAGGACGTTCCGATTTCATTCCCAACAAGCCCTCGCCTAGCCCCAAGAGGGCCGATAAACACGTAAAAGGCTTAAAATCTAAACAAACCCACAAACAACCCCCCAACCTATAACATATCTAAGCTGAAGGATTCATAGCAAGTGCAGAAAACGTAAACCATTATGAGGAAATCATGCCAACTAACAGATGGAAAAGAAAAATCACGTTAAAATTATCCATATTTTTAGCCTGCTTGATAATAATTTATTGAAGAAAAAGGTTTCTTTGGATGCAAAATCATTGGGTAAACGATCGTAGAAAACAATGACATTGTCACACGCTCCGATTACTTTGTCATTATAAAGAGGATATCATCCGTTGATTACCATGGAGAAATCGTGAGACTCTTTCATCTTTAACTCCAATGTCATAATCAAAAAATGGAAGACAAATTAAAATTGGAATAAACTTTTCACAGATATCGCTATTGTGTAAGGAGAAAAAGCACTCAAGTTTGGATGCCTTCTAGATAATATTAGATTATGAAGACCATCACACTAAGTGTATTTTATAATCGTTGATAAGAAACGAGGTACAAAGGATGACACTGTTACCGGAGAGCGGGATCCTCTCCCGGCACGTCACCCCATTCTTGATGTCTGGAACAATGGATAGAGCGAGATAACGAAATACTCTAGAGAAGACAAGTTTTGTTAGAATGGAAAGTGCACTTGCAGACGTGGAAGCGGACCTGAGCAAGAGAGGCGTGGCCCAAAAGGCCTGGTGACCAAGCTTTCGGGGTTTTGTTCCCTATTTGCTATAGGTGGGCAATTTTGAGAGCACTGAGCATTCTTGATTGACAATTAAGACTGGCAGGACTCCGTGATTCACCATTTGATTTCTGTGCATGTTCCTTCCCAGAATTCAGCCTGTTATAGTGGACTTAATGAACTTCTGGGCATACGCGTCGCCTTATCATCATGGTATAATGGGGTTCAGGTGAGTTGAAGGTCGCTGAGGTCTTCATTGCACGGTGCGATTGACTGGCTAAAAGCCCTACCCAATTTTCTGCCTTCTTGTTTACTGCTATGCGATACCTTTAGCCCCAAAATGCCTTCTCGCTTGCTTAATTGAGGGCGGGCATGGGCAGACCCTTCTTCCAACAGGACGACCTCGGTGTCTTTGCAGGCAGACCCTAAAGCCCCGATTTATCTTTCCTGCTTAACTCTTTTCTAAGAGCCATGAACCCGCTTCTTCTTAGTAGCGATGTCGAGAGATGGGAGGTCTGTTCTTCTGTATCTGCTTCCTGCTGAGAAGGGTCATCGTCCCTGTCTATTGAGGTTTCACGTAGCTGTATCCCTTTTTGCCTCACTCATGCTGGGTATCTTGGGTTTCTGCTGAAGTCCTGCCCCAGTCACTTGGGAAGGAGAAGAAGATACAATGTTGTTATCTAAATCAGCTAGGAATGACTTTCTACTATTGTTTTACCAAAGAAATGAGGAAAGGAGAATAGGCTGGGTTGATATATTTCTGAAAGAATGAAAAAAATTTGGCCTGAATTCCTCTCCGTTCTCAGACCCTAAGGACCCTTCTTTGACTTTAGCCATTCCCTCATGGTGGTCCGATGATCCTTATCTAAAGCCAGAGGAGATGAGTGAACAGTTTCAGGGTCATTATGTGGATTTGGGGGATAGGGCCTTTGTCCCACAGAAAGGAGGGAAGAAAACTAATCAGGTTTACTAAAGAAAAAAGAAAACCATAAACTAGGAACTCTGCAAGAGATGTCCCGTATCATTTCCCGCTGTAACTTGCAGAATTTTAAACGTGATGTCCCGTATCAATATTAGGACAATTGGGGGATTTTTCGAATGACAGAAATGTAACTGTAATAATGTATGCCCTGTGTAAGTCCACCCGAAAGAGAGATAGCGTCGGAGAGAGTGAGTGAGGGAGGGAGCAATGAAGGGAGGGAGGGAGGGAGAGACAGAGAGAGTGAGAGAAGAGAGTGAGAGACAGAGAGAGAGAGAGAGAGAGAGGGAGAAAGAGAAAGAGAATTAGTTTGTGTGATGGGATCAATAATAGGAATGTTGAAACAATTGCTCAGTGTAGGCAAAGGGTATATAGGTGTTCTTTGTAGAATTACCTCAACTCTTCCATAGGCTTCAAAGTTGTAAAACCTAAATGCTGTAGAATAAATCAGGGTGTGCAGGAAATACCTGCAGGTAACTGAGAGGAGAGCACACTCTGCATACCACATTCTGGTAATCTGGGTCTCCTTGGGGCTGCATGGTGGGCTGTTATGTCTGGAGGATGACTCTTCCCCTTTCAAAATTGTGTCTTTGCGTCCTGGCACAGTTTCCAGAGTAGGTGTCAGGTCCACGTGTTGTGTGGAATAGAGCCCTGATTCCAGCGGCAATGAAAGCGTTGGCTCTGTGGACCAACAGTCCAAATGCTGTTCCCAAGCATTGTCTCAAGGCATTCGGTTTTCTGGAAGAAACAAATGACACAGACGGCATCAACATTGATGTCATCGCAGCGCTTGGGTGTGCTAAGCTGACGATTGTCCCCCGGGAATGACCTCTGAGCCTTTCCCACCTGTTGCAGCAGGAAAGAACAGAACTTGCAGGGTTTAGTGGTGGCACCTTTTTCTCCTGTCATTTCTCCTAGAAATCTGATGAAATCTCAAGTGTCTCCACTAACTGAGCCCATGCTCTTCCTGGGCGTCTCCAGTCTGGGATAGGGTTATCTATTTCCACCCGTTATCCTTGATGTGATTGATCTCATTAATCAATCTTCAAATGTTGAACCAGCCTTGCATACCTGATTTATGTTTTTGGCGTCTAGGAGGCCAAAAGTTTCCAGAGAACATTACCTTGTTGAAAGCAACCTTGCATGTCGACTTTTTGTAGCTGCCATTGGTTGTATCAGATGGCCAGTTCTTTGGCAATGGTCAAAGGATCTGTCACAATTTTCAGATTCGAGGGCTTGTTGGCAAGGTAATGCAGGGCTGAGACAACTGCCTGAAATTCAATCAGTTGTGC
>NW_011921121.1:0-1809 GCF_000151845.1 Pteropus vampyrus
ATTGCAGGTAAGCTCTTTCCAGACTCTCGACCCACAGAAGGTGTGAGATAATACATGGGATATGTGTGTCGGTTTAAGCTGTTATGTTTATGTTAATGCTGTTGCACAGCGCTAGGTGAGACACTCCTCCATCAAAGCTGTTTGCATATAACACGTGGATCGCGACGCCTGCCCATGCCTCCAGGAGCCCACTCCA
Source organism: Pteropus vampyrus (assembly GCF_000151845.1). Taxonomy (NCBI): domain Eukaryota; kingdom Metazoa; phylum Chordata; class Mammalia; order Chiroptera; family Pteropodidae; genus Pteropus; species Pteropus vampyrus. Next base: position 197 of record NW_011921121.1, read on the forward strand.
AACTGCCTGTGCAGATACCTGGCCCTGGGATTCTGGTTCTTGCTCCAAGAGATTGCAAGTCACCAGGAAAGAGTTTAAAGAAGGCAAGTGAGAGAAACTAAAGATGGAGCTTTTAGATTTGACCTCTACGACAAGCCCTTTGTAAGCCTTGGCTGCCGCCGGGCTAGGTAGACAGTACGTCTGTGTGACTTAAAGCAACTTACTCGGCACCTCTGGTCTTCTCAATGAAGGAGAGAAAGCCGCTCAAATGCACCCCCCGTCCCTGTGCCCCTCTATGTTTTCAAAGGACTTTTGTTGCCCAGAGTTGTGTCTTGAGACCCACGCAGCATGGGTCCCTGCAAGGCCAGCAGTTAGTTGGTTGGTTAGTTAATTATTCATCTTAACAATGCAATAAGCACCTGCAGAACTATCATCCCAAACAACAGCCAGGACCTTGACCATAACCTTCAGCCAACCCTCTGCTACCCATCTCACTATCTCCCCGATCTGAGAGAATAATTAGCCTGAATCCCGTATCCATCATTCCCTTTCTTTCCTTTTTACAGTTTTATTGTGTCTGTGTATATTCCTTAAAAATATTCTTTTGATTTTAATTGTTTTTAGCTTTATAAAAAGAGTGTCAGAATTTACATATTTTTTTGAAAAATTTTTTACTTAATTTTATACCGCTAAGATTCATTTACATTATGGTATGCCCTTCTGGTTCATTTATTTAAATGGCTATGTCATATTTCGGAACATCCTAATGGCCGTGTGATATAATATTCACCACGCCACGGTTTATTCATGCATTCCTCCACTGATGAGTATTTGGGCTGTTTCCGGGTTTTTGCTCTTTTGAACAGTACCGTGCCTGTCCCCGTGGGTGCCTCTTGGGGGGTAGGGCCTCTCTTTGTTCTGTAAATCACCCACCTGCTCACCCCTACCTTCTCCCACCCATGTAACACCTGCTGACCTTGTCCAGCATCTCAGCCAGCCAACAGCAGCACAGAACCGGCCTCCCGGGCCGGACAAGCGCACACGCCAGGGTAGAATTCTGCGAGACAAGACTGGTCACAAGAGCGGCAGCCCGAGAGAAGCCTGTAGGGATGCGGGTCCCCACAGGGCCCAGCGCTGCTCACCCTAGGCCCCGGCAAGAGCCCGCCGACCGTGCTGGTGTTGGATGTAACGTCCCCGCTTTGTTCTTTTTCTTGCCCCCTCCAAAGTGGCTCTGGCCAGCTCTGTCTGCACAAAGCCAAAAAGCCAGGCCAAGTCAGATACCTGATATCTGCCCCAGTCTCCTTAACGTCAGGGCTTGGACGTACCTTGGGGCTCACCTGCTGCAGCGTTTCCTATTACGGGGTGGGGGGGGGCGGAAACCGAGGACCAAGAAGGCTTGGTAACTTGCAACCAACAAAGCCAAGACTAGGGAAGACAAGCCTTGCAATATTAATAATAATTATAGATACGTCTATATGCTATCGAGAAGTAAGCGATGATTGGATGGGCCATTTCTGTTACGTGAGTGGCACATCTGAGCTTTTCAGAGGGCAGGTTCATTAACGTGAGTACTCTGACTATTCTGGCACAGTGCCAGACACGCAATGTTCCCAATAAACCTCTGTCTAACTCAA
>NW_011921122.1:0-1175 GCF_000151845.1 Pteropus vampyrus
TTGGGGATGCCCCCAGTCAACATGGCTACCTGCTCTCTGCCATTCCATTTACTATCTGTGGAACAGAAGTCAGTCCTCTAAAGATGAGCCTGGCTGGATAATTTGGCTGCAATATATAGCGGGAGGCATCAGGGAAGAGGGATAGAACATTAAGAAACCAGCGCAGTGGCTAGCCATGTGATTTGATGCCTTTATTATATGCCAAGTGCTGTCGTGAAAGCTACCATTATTAACTCATTTAATTCTCACAACATCTCTGAGATAGTTACTATCAGTATCCTCAATTTACAAATGAGGGACCTCAGGCAGGGAGAAGTCAAATGACTTGCTCAAGATAGCTAGCAGATGGAGGAGATAGGACTGGAATTTAGACAGTCTGGCTCCACAGACCGCTCTCTCAACTTCTATATGAAACTGCCTCTTGCTGCAGTATTCTGTAAAGGTTTTCTGACGGCTATGATCTATTTCCTGGAGCTACCTTGAGACAGACGGAAGGCAACGGTCAGATACATTTTCCCTTGGGGGATAGATCTGGAAAGTATTAGCTGGATAACCAAGGCTGGGGCTACCGGTTTCAGGGTAGTCAAATCTGACCCTGAATTGCAGGAAGGGGTCGGTAGAGCGAAGGCCCTGGCAACAGGAGGTCTGAGTCCCGCTCTTGGTTCTGATCTAGGAAATCATTTCACCTTTCTGAACTTCAAGTTTTTCCACCTTTAAAGCAAGGGAAAGGTTAAGGAAGTTGAGCTCGGTGAGTTCCCGGGGTCCCTCTAACATTCCGGTAACGGAGAAGTAATGGAGAGGTGTGGGAAGACCGCACAATATAGGTCTGTGTGTGCTGGAGGACGTCTCTGTGGGTGGAGGCAGGAAGGGGTGTGTTTATGCAGCAGGGGCTTGTGAATATGTAGGGTCCTGTGGAACCGTGCAAGAAACTTAAGAACGAGGCTCTGCCGAGTGTGGACTAGGGGTAGAGTTGGGGGCGAGGTCCGTGGCCAGGCTGCGTGAAGAGGAGCAGCAACTACAGGGGCAAAGTCCCCGGGAGGCCTAGAGCAGCGCTCGCCGGGCGAGGGGCCAGAGCGGGGCCCCAGCCGCGCCGGAGGAGGGGCGGGGCGGGGCGGGCTCTGGGGAGTGCGGGAGGCTCGGCCGGGCCCGCCTTCCCGGTCGCTGCCGCCGGCTCG
>NW_011921123.1:0-1092 GCF_000151845.1 Pteropus vampyrus
TCCCCCCCCCGCCCCCCCTTCCCAGATCCTCAGCACGGGACTTTATCTGGAAATACAGTGCTCGCAGATGCCCCTTGGTAAAGTCGCAGCCCTGCTAGGGTAGCGTGGGCTGGTGTCCTCAGAGGGGAGACGTCCACACACAGGGAAGAAGACGCAGACGCAGACGCACAGGAAGAAAGCCATGTGTCGACAGAGGCCGATTAGCCAAGAAACACCAGCGGGTGCCCGCAAGCCCAGAGGCCGAGAAGGGCGGGCACCGGGCTGTTCCCCCGGCGCCTTGGGAGGGAACCGGCCTTGCCAACGCCTTGGCCTCGGACTTCTGGCCTCCTGAGCCCTGACACTAACTTCCCATCGTCTCAGGCCCCCCAGGGGCAGCCCTAGGAAACGGACGGGAGCCCCCCCTCGCCCCCGCGTCAGAGCCCCTGTGCGCCCCGCCCGCCCATTGCCGCCGCCTGCCCTTGCTCTGTGCACGCTTCAAGGCAGGGCTCCCTGGTGCCTTTCGAGGCCTCGGTGCTGGATAAGAGTGGACGTGCCTCTCATGTCATGTTTCTCTCACCGAAATAAAACCCAAACAAACTCAAAGCGAGCGCGGGAGTTCAGGGCTAAGCGGCATCCCGCCCATGGGGTGCGCTCCGCTGGCAGGGCTGCTCCCCCCAGACCCCCAGCTGTCTCTGGTCTGTGCCCCCGGCGGTCTCTGGAATCTTGGCCGTGGCTGGGCAGCGGCAGCCGGGCGGCACACCGCCGCTGGCCTGGCACGCTCGGTTGTGACTTCAAATTGAGGATATGAAAGGTTCTACTTGATTGTTAATTCACTCTGTTCTAACTAGAAATCTTAATGTTGCATGTCGCTGAGAGTTGTTAAAGGCTTTAAATGTTTCAATTGTAAAATTTGTGTGTCAGTAAAATCCAGCTTTAAGTTATCTGCTTGCATGAAGAAATGTCTCGATGGGTGACATCCCATCTGTCTCTCTGTCCTGAGCTTATGTGCTGCCATTTTCAAACATAAAACTGTTACGTTCGTTGAAGCAATCTCAGTTTTCACTTCAGAATGTGAACTGTTTATTTGGAAGTTTAACCAATATTATATCTCCT
>NW_011921124.1:0-1882 GCF_000151845.1 Pteropus vampyrus
GAATCTTTTAACCAATATCTCACATTTCCTCTATCCCAGGCCCTGTTAACCCTATTTCACTCTCTGGTTATATGACTTAGAATTTTTTAGTTTCCACATTTACATAATATTACATAACATTTTTTTCTTTTTCTACACAACTTATTTTACTCAGCAGAATGTCCTCAAGATCCACCCGTGTTGTTGAAAATGGAAGAATTTTCCACTTTTTCATGGCTCAATAATAATGAAATACATATATCTATTTAGTTCCTCTGCTCATTTTTAAATCAAAATGTTTTGTTATTAAAGTATATGAGTTCTTTATATATTTTTGCTATTTACCCCATATTAGGGAAGGTTTTAATTTTTCACACACACATATATATATAATTATATATCTGATATATATATATATATATAAAATTATATATCTGTATATATATCTAATTTATCCATTCATTGATGGACACAGGTTATTTACATATTGGGAATAATGCTCAAATGAATACAGGAGCGCAAATGTCTTTTCAATATAGTGATTTTGGAGTAGCATGGCGGCATGAGGAACCTCCCCTGATCTCTCCCCTTGAAATTACAACAAACTAAACAGCTATAATCCAACAGATAACACCCAGCCTAGTACACAGGCAAGTCTGAAAGATCTGCACATTAGAGCATTTGCAGGTGTGCAAATCCAGTGAGCAGGGGAGAAGGAAAGGGAGGGGGAAAAGAACCAGTACTGGATACCAGAGCTGCAGATGCAGCCCAGAGCTCCTTGTAAGACATGTGAAAGGGAAGTAAGGTGACAGTTTTCACTCTTTGAAGCTCTGAGCAGTCCTTTCTGAATTATCAGGATATTCCATGCAGTGGAGCCCAGTGATCAGGGCAGAGAGCAGGGCAGACCAAATGCAAAGAGATGACAGCTGTGTTTTAGCAACCACCATTGCTAGGCAGAAAGTTGAGTCACAGAACTTGGCCACCTACCCCCACCATTTCAGAGAGTATCCCACCCCGCCCATACCTTCTTAGAGCTAGTGCTGAGCCACAGGGAAAACTGCAGCAGCAAGAACTGAGACACATACTGAAGCTCATCCCAGTGACAGGAGTGAAGATATAGAAGCAAGGCACCTGAAGTTTGGTGGCCAGCATTACTGGAAGGAAAAGAGCCACAGATATACCACAGGCCTCTCCCAACTCACCCCGGCCTCATTCATTAAAGCTAATTTGGAATAAAGCACACAGCTTTACATTCAACTGTTGGGATAGCACCGAGACTTCAGGGGCCCTTCAGAGGTTCAGATCCCTATCACCCTTCACATTCTTTTATGAGGTAGAACACTGGAATCAAGGCAACCTGGTCATAGAAAAAAGGGGCATTTTTGACAACAAAGAAGAGATCCAGGAGGCTTCAGCAGTACAGGAGTCTTGGGCACCACCTACAGGAAATGAAAAGAAAAACTTATTTTTACCAATCTGCTAAAGAGAGATCACTAAATAATCAATTTTGTTAAAAAAAAATACAGAACACATTCCTATTAATGCCTAGACAGCGAAATAGTCCATCAAACACCATGAACAACCAAGATGACGAGGCAGCTGAGAAATAAAATTAAAAAACTCCAGAAAATAAACTTAAAGATATAGAAATATGCAATTTAAATGAGAGTTTAAGATCGACTTCTGAAAAAACTCAAACGAGATGCAAGACAATTCTGATTAACAGTTCAATGAGCTTAGAAACAAAATAGACAAATGATGAGAATACTTAACCAAGAAAATTAAAATTATAATAAATAAATAGATAGATAAACAAACAAACAAACAAACAAATAACTGAATGAATGAATGAATGAATGAATCGATCTTCTGGAGCTGAAGCACTCATTAAAAGAGATGAAGA
>NW_011921126.1:0-1961 GCF_000151845.1 Pteropus vampyrus
AAGTTGACGTGTGATTACACCTCAGCCTTCGGTGGGGCGTAGCACACACGTCACCGTGGTGGCTGCTTGTTGCTGCTGTAAAGAGAAGCCAGTGCCACGCGCTCCAGAGCCGGGCACTCTAAGCATTTTTGTGTGTGTGTGTGTGTGTGTGTGTGTGTGTGTGTGTGTGTGTGTGTGTGTGTGTGTTCTGTGTGTTTCTTTTGAAGAACGGGGCAGACGACGTGAAGCGGCATCGCTGGTTCCGTGCGGTGGACTGGGAGGCCGTGCCCCAGAGGAGGCTGAAGGTATGGCGCGCGTCGGCGGGCGACCCCGAACCCACATCCCTGGGTGGTCCATACCCAGTTACTTCGCACAGTGCGGCCCATCCCCTCGAGCCATCGATGCGCCGCGTTTCCGATGCGGTCAGCATCTCGGTGCCGCCGGACCGGCGCCGGGGCCGGGCTGACACCCCAGCTCTGGCAGTGGGACTCGTAGAGCACGGGCTCCCTAGCCCCGCGTGACCGCGACGAGTCTGGTCACCCCGCTTTCTAACGGGGAACGGTCAGTGCCACGTCCCAGATAAAAAGCGTGTGCCTGCGGTGAAGCTGGTAGAGTCGATGGCGGGTTTTGTGGGGGTCATTGTCATTGGGCCGGAGGACGTGTGTGGTACGTGTCCTGCACGGACTTATCGTGTGGAGTCAGTGGAGATGTGCTAAAAGGCGGACACCGTGTCCTTCTAACTGTGCCTCTGTGCTTTGCTCGATGTCGTAGCCTCCCATCGTGCCCAAGGTGTGTGGCGAGGGTGATACCTCCAACTTCGAAGCGTACCCCGAAAACGACTGGAACACGGCCCCTCCGGTGTCACCCAAAGACCTGGAAGTCTTCAAGAACTTCTGAGGACAGGAGTCCGCCTCTGGGAAGGTACCCTTCTGCTTTGAGTAGTTAACACAGTAGGGTTGACAGGACCCCATGTCAAGCAGATACCGATGACCGAGTGGGACTTTTGTCACCCATTCGGACACGAGCCATGGAGCAGACGGAGAGGGTCCTTCCAGGCGTCAGCCTAACAAATACCCCAGGGGTGTCGCTCAGGGGGTATGGGTGGCCTGGAGGCATCAGCGTCACCTCCAGGATGTAAATCCGCAAACGTGTGTGTCTGCCAGGGCCGAGTCAGATCGCGTAAGGAAGACCCCTAGGGCATTTGTGTGTGCCTCAGTGTTCGGGAGGCACGCCGTTTTTCTGCTGCTTGTGGTTTTCTGTTTGTTTGTTTGTTTGTTTGTTTGTTTGTTTGTTTGTTTGTTGCTGAGAAACCTTGAGTTCTTGCGTTATGACAACTCTGAGTTCCAAGGCAGTGTCCTCACGTACTGAAACTACCGAGTGTTTTCAAAAGGGTTCTTTTGGGTCCCTTGTTGTTAAAATGTGATCGTATGGAATTTGCTGAAATTAAAAAAAAAAAAGAAAAGATTTTGAGCTCATCGTGTCCTTGAACGTTTGACGGTCTGAGACTCTAAGTACGGAGCCTGTGGCTGCGAGACGCAGGAGGTCGAGTGTTTTCCACATTGGGAGCAGCTCGAGGTCACGCGCTGGTACCACGCGGGCGTGACATCGTCGGCGTTGCTCGTGGCGTGGGAAGGAGGGCGTGAGGACAGCGGGCGAGGACAGGGGCTCCGCCTCATTCTGCCTTCGACTCTAATCCACGAGACAGTGTTTGTCTTGCCGCAAAGCCTGTCGAAACGGAAACCATCTTTGCTTCGGCCGTCGATCCTCTTCCGTACCGTGCGCGACGGGGAGACGGTGGGATAACTCGATGGCTGAGGACATCGCATGACATTGAACCCTCCCTTCGAGACCCTTTGCGCTGTCTCACGAGGCACCGACCCTCCTTAGAACCCGAGCCTGTGGCTCTGTGCGACGAGAATCGTCCGAACAGTTGGCTCGCTTTTGCGTCGTTACGAGCAACGCGCCATTTACCCATCTTGTTA
>NW_011921127.1:0-3599 GCF_000151845.1 Pteropus vampyrus
ATCATGTCTACAAACACTCAGCTGTGTCTGCTGTTTCCGTTGAGAAGAAGAGGTTCGCAGTTACTGCAGATACAGCCCAAATGTAAGCGCTCCGGGCCTATTTCAGGTTGGCTAGGCTAAGCTATGATGTTTAGTAGTTTAGGTGTATTAAATACATTTTCACTTGCTATATTTTCAACTAAGGATTGGTTTGTCAGGACAAAACTTACCACATCCAATCTGTTTTCCTACGAAAAGGATTTCCCACTGGATCAAACTCTGAACCTGTCTTTCAGTATTTTTATTTTTTTATTTTTATTTCTTCCGTCATTATCCAGATCAGTTTGCTGTTTGTTTTCGATAGATACTAGACATACTTCGGGGGTCCCCACTTCCCTGATCATATTAAAACAATTCTTCTTCCAGAGAATAGCAAATTGTTATTATCAGACTCTAGGAGCTCATCGACGGCAATGAGTGCTTCACTAGGTTTATGGATTCTGGGCTGAAGTCATGTTGGAATGGCTTTGTTGTGCCACGGGGTTCAACGAGTGTTTTCCCTGATTGCCCTTAGGATCAGGAACTCTGTTGCCACAGATGCATAGGCAGCAGCCATCACAAAGGCACTGTAGACAGAGGCCGAAATTTGGTACATGCGTAGGATACGGAAACTTATCGCCTTGTACCTCAGTTGGGGTAACGACTTTCTGAAAACCATAAGTACCGCCAGCAGCAGTGCTTCCAGCCTAGAGGCACAGACTTACAGCAATCTGTGTCCCAGGCAGACTTCAGCATATCCGGCTCCAGTGAGAACTGGAACTGAGCTAATGCATGTCTGCAAGGATTGTTGGCCCAGCTCTCTGAGAACATGGTGCATGCTGATTCATTCCAGCTGAGGTTCTCAACAGCAGATGTTGGCAAATCTTTCAGGGATACGATCGAATGTACATACATGATTGAGTACAAGCAGTTGCATAGCCAACAACCTCACAAACACCTAAGGGAGGAAGTGTAGCTCTCATCCCCACTTAACAAAGTGTGAACATGTGGATCTGATAGGTCAAAAGACTTGCCCGAGGTCACACAGAACCTGGACTGGAATACAAGCAGCCTGTCTCTCGAGTTTCTGCTCCGACCACTTCGGTGTACACCAGCATGTTACTAATGTGGGCAAATGCTAGTTCTCCACATAGCTATTTCCCATCTAGGTTAGGGTTTATCTAGTCAATTCATCCGGTAAGTACCATGACAAGGTGTATTTGAATGTTACTCAGACCGTGGAGACATTCTGAGCTGCTGCATTTCCTACAGGAATCAAGTTGGTCTGGAATAGAAAGCAAAGAAGGAGCAAAATAGTTCCAATTCAGCTTATCACACTGCCTTTCTGTAAGTCCCTTGGCCCAATAACTGAAGCACCAAGAGGAAGCGAGGCGACTCACATTGGCTCTCAGAACTTTGTGAGCATACTCAAAGGAAAGATCTGAACACTGATCGCCAGCACCTGGGTTAATTCTGGTTTGGGGTTGAATAAGGTGAGTAAGCAAGAGTTGCCAGAAGAGAGGAGACAGGTATCACATATGTGAATTGCTTATTTACGAAAGTTTCCATTTAATATTTTGAGACCACAGTCCACAAAATGTAACATACCGCTGTGAGCCACACCGCACATGAGTGGGGAAAACTGTCTCGTCTCATCTGATCTTCAGAAACCCCTAAGAGTGGAATTGCTCTTGTGTTCCCTGCTTTGTAAAGAGGATCAGAGTTGATGGAATTTGCCCGAAATCCCACAGGAATGTGACAGGAAATCGGATCACCTGTCCCTTTTGCCCTTGTCCCTAATGCCTTCTGTATGCATTGTATTTTTAGTAATTTGGACAAATGACAGCCTTAAAACCTGACATTACACATCAGGGTTGGAGTTGCTCAGCTCAATCGGTTTGTTGATGGCAGAAGAAAAATGAATGCCACATTGTCTTGGGTGTATGTGCATGTTTTCTATCCCAGACCACTGAGCAGCTTCGGTTCCTGCAGGAGCGGCAAATGATCTAGAAGGGAACGCAAGTAGAGAGAGGAGCAGTTCCCTCCCTCCCCCTCCCACTATTTGCCTGAGTCCCAGGGCCTGATTGGTTAGGCAGCTAGACGTGTCATCCCTCCTCACAGTGACCTTCAGAGCCGAGTCATCACTACTGTTGATATGAGCCAAGGCCTGGCAACATGCACTTGGGTTACTTCGTCATCAGGCCTGAGAATAGTAAGGGAGATGCTGCTGGAGAGAAAGTACATATTACCTATGTCTGGGGACCGTCTGGTGGTCTGCTTCTCTGTTCCCTGGACATTCAGCTCTCTTGGCCTCAGCACTGTTCATAGGCTTTAGCAAAATCTCCGCACTGAAAACTTCTCCCGTGGGAGCAGTTACCAAAATATCCTAGTGTGTTCTTGAGTTTCAACAGGCTAACTGGGCAGTGGTCAGCGATTCTGGCTTTCAGATCTGATCAGTCAGAGAGATTTGCAAGGGAATTCGGTCTCAGGTGGGGTTTTATTTCTCTTTCTCCATCTCTAGATAAAACCTGGGCCATTGCACTTAAACTGCTACTTCTGGAAAAGGCCAATTCCCTGATATGGGCTATTTGCTTGCAGAAAACAGGACTGTGGGTAGTAACAATTCTCAAGCCACATGACCTTGAAAGACTCTGGTACAGAACAACGATATTGTTATCATTCAAATGTGACGCCTGTTGGTACTGAACAGAGATACGGCATGGAGTTTTACCGAATGGGTAGGGACTAATGGAAGCACATGGCTCGGTGTCCCGTAGAGTGAACCTGTCGAATTTCATTTCATATTTCTGATGCAATATAACTGACTTACATTTGGCAATCAGACCGCTGCCTTAAGTGCACGTCTCTATGGAAGAAGCGATTCACTCATGAGATAATGTGCGAAAAGAATACATACAAGTTCAACACGCAAAAGAAGACGTTATATACTCCTGTAAGAATGAGGTATGAAATAACAAATAACTCAATGCATTCAGTGCAAACATAGTTATGAACGCCAAAAGAAGTTTGCCATGAGTGAGAAGATTATTCAGTACACGGAAGAGAACAAGTTTGGGAATAACCATGATAGCGGTCTTTCCCTACGATATATGAACATCTAGACTATCGATTTAACAACTAAAACAGGGATTGACACTCTGTCAATGGAAAGGAATAGATCAGGAAACAGACCCGTGTTCATGACAAAAGGAAAAAAAGAATAATCTTGGCAATTCAAGTCAGACGATGCACTCAAAGCAATCTCTTGTGATTACTGCTGGAAGTAATTGTGTGTGTTGGGTAGGAGCCAGGAGAAAGACGCCCCTGTGTCGACTGGATTAAGTGGGTCACATCATCCTTCTGAGGCTTTCGCGCTTGAGCACTCTTCCGGGCACGTCTGTGTCGTCGACCAATCGTGGATAGAGGACGTTCCGATGTCATTCCCAACAAGCCCTAACCTAGGCCCAAGAGGGCCGATAAACACAGAAACAGCTTAAAATCTAAACAAACCCAGAAAGAACCCCCCAATCTATAACATATCTAAGCTGAAGGATTCATGGCAATTGCGGAAAACGTAAACC
>NW_011921128.1:0-1639 GCF_000151845.1 Pteropus vampyrus
GCCTGCGAGAAGGACCACCCAGCCACAAGGCTCAGTTACAACCCCCACGTCTCCTTTTCACTCCCTCGCTGTCTGCACGTTTCCAGCTGTCCCTGCAGCGTAAGCTGTGTCCTCAGAAGAGGACCTCGCTTGTGCCTCCGCTTTTATCCCGTGGAGGCGGGAGGCCCGAGGCCGGCTGCTCTCCAGCTTCGCCCCGCCCTCCTTGAGAAAAGGACGCGGGTTCAAAGGCTGGTCCACAGCATGGGTTTGACCAGGTTGCGCACGTGCCGTTTTCTCAGTGCCGGCGACAGATGGGGGGTCACAGACGGCTCCCGTCCTTGCTTGGTGTCAGCAGCTGTTCCCAGATCGGCAAAGCAGTGGCGTGTGTCTGGGCTGAAGGGAACAGAGGGTACTTGAGTTGTTTTCCGTCCGCTCTGAGACCAGTAAGTGCCACTTCAGTGCTCCGGCTCAGTTGAGCTTCCGGATGGTGCTGGCGGGGTGTCACATCAAACCTAACCCCGTCAAATGCTGGCTCTCTGTGCCCCCCGGCACCAGCACAGGGCCCCGAGGGGAGGGGCGGGCTCCTGCTCCCCACAGCCCCTGACGGACTGTGGCACTCCACTTCCCTCTGCCTCCGAAGAAGGGCTGTCATCATGTGCCAGCTCTGACGTGACACGATGAGGCCCAGCAGGGCAGGCGGTGAGAGGTCAGAGGGTCTGGGGCTGATGAAGTTACAGACGGGGGTGGATGGACTTAGCTAATCACCAAGTAGTTAATGTGGGCTCAGCCAGGCCCGGGGCCATATCGGTGGATAAGACAGAGAGGCCCCCGCACCCAAGGGGCTAATGTTCTAGACAGGGCCCCCTCCAGCTCCCTCTGGGAAAGCATGAAGCGCTGTCCAGACTGTGATGGGACAAGAGTCCCACCCCTTCTCCCCCGTCACGGTTTCACCCTCCGAGAGGAAATGAGGTAGGTGGCCTCTGATACTGACCAGTAGTAGCCAATAGATGCGCCCCTCCCACCCGGTGTGCGCCTAGCGAGGCAGAAAGCCTTCCTGCCTGGCCCCTCGAAAATGCTCAGATGGCTCCTGAGATGCCAGGCTTGTGCTTATCATGAGCGACGTCCCAGCTCTGTTGACAGTCACACCTGCAGATCTCGGAGGTCAGACCTGTGATGGCTCCTGCTTAGTGTCCTCCTTCTGCGTGTCCGTTTGGAGTGCGTGATGGCAGAGGTCGTTTATGAAGAATTGTTCTTGCAGCACGCACTTCCTCCTCGTCTTGTGACAGTGCCCTGGTTTTATTTTGAGAAGCCACTTTTCCCCGCTCCCCCACCCTGCGGTTTTAGTCAAATGACCGCAACCCCAGCTACAAGGACGGTGGACGTAGGACGGAGGCCTGGTGACTCAGGGCATGTAACCCACAAGAAGGCGCTGGTGGGCTGAGAGCTGACAGACGAGGGCTCCTGGCCTCTTGCTGGTCCTGTGGGAGGAGGAGGGTTCTGCTCACCGGCATCTCCTGTAGCTTCCAGGTCCTGCCAGGGGAAGAAATCTCCCAATATTTTAACATGTGCAGCTAAGTTGATTTTTAAATACTACACAGTCTAAACAAAACACATGCAGGATGGTTGCAAGCAGCGGGCGGTTTCTTTGTGTCCTCTGGTA
>NW_011921129.1:0-2193 GCF_000151845.1 Pteropus vampyrus
CCACCGTGCGCGTCTATTCGGCCATCGGGCACATTTATTCGGCCACTGTGCGCGTCTATTCGGCCACCGTGCGCGTCTATTCGGCCATCGGGCACATTTATTCGGCCACTGTGCGCGTCTATTCGGCCGCCGTGCGCATTTATTCGGCCACCGTGCGCATCTACTCGGACTTCGTGCGCATTTATTCGGCCACCGTGCGCGTCTATTCGGCCACCGTGCGCGTTTATTTACAGTCCACGTGGTGTGTGCTACTGCGGTTGCTTTCAGTAAATTACGAAGCATTCATGAGACGGGACTAGAAGGAACAGCTAGGAATAGGAATTGCACCGCCCCCTACACCGCCCAGCGCGCCCACGTGCACCTGCTGGGGTAACATCCCACCACTGCTGAAGAGCGAGGCCACCTGCTGGTCATTCTCCGCATGGCCGGCGACGGGTCTCCATGGGTCCAGACGCCAGGCCCGCCCCTGGCGCTCCAAGCACCTGGTGGGCTGAGCATGTGGGCCCACCCACGCAGACTCAGGCACCAAGATCAGCTGGGGAACCGGCCTCCAGGTCCTCCTGCATGGACCAAGGCACCAGGCTGGTCCCCACGCGTCCAAGCACTGGCCTTGCTCACCTGCCGACTCAGGTGCTGGGCCTGCCCGGCCAAGGACCCCGGCCAAGGACCCCAGCCGCTCCGCACCTACGATCACCGCCAGACGGCCCGGCTGGAGTCCTGCTTTGCCTGCTGGAGCCTGTCCGTAAAGGCCTGAAGAGGCGCTGCCTTCTCAAACGGCGAACACTGCTGCTGGGCCACAGGGCCGGGAACAATCGGGGACACGCGCCGCCACCGAAGGAAGCCGATGAAACTGCCATGACCGACCCGGAGGACGTGGGGGGTCCGGGGACTGTCTGGCGAAGGATGGAAAGCGAGCTCCCTCCAAGATGAAAACGGGGCGAGGGGAGCTGCTTCCTCCTCTTGGGCCGGGGTGCGGGAGAAGCGCCCGGTGCGGCGGTGGTCAGGCGACAAAGGGACCGGAAAGGAAGCGTGGGCGCGGGGACGGCCGGCACCGCTCGCTCGGCAGCTTTCGCCCGCTCCGTTCCAGCGCTTCCGCCCCCAGGTGTGCGCCTAGGGAGGGGCTCGCACAGGCACACGAGAGCCACACGCACAAGAATGTTCACAGGAGCGTGGTGCAAAAGGCCCCCGAACCGGGCAAGAGTCGAATGGATCTCGAGATAACCATGCCGAGCGAAGCGAGCCAGACAGAAAAAGTTAGAAACCACATGATATCGCTTCTATGTGGGATATAAACCTAAAAGCAACACACGAACAGGACAAACAAACAGAGACTCATGGACATGGACTATAGACCAGTGGTTACCAGAGGGCAGGGGGAGCGGGGAGGCAGACGGGGTACAGAGGGTCAAAGATGTGGTGACCGAAAGAAATCTAACTACGGGAGGTGAACACACGGCGTCATATGGATGTGCCTTACTGTTAAAGTGTGCAGTTGACACATATTGGATTTCGCTAACCAATGTCGCCATAATAAAAAAAAAATTAACTAATTTAAAAAAAAAGTAGAATGGATGAATTGTGGCACATTCGTGTGGTAGATCACTGAACACCAGTGACAGTGACCGAACAATGGCTATAAACACAAATGTGGGCAAATCCCCCCCAAATAAAACATCGAACAAAATAGAGGTCGCAGAAAAACATCTGTGCTGTGATTACATTTACATACGACTCAGAACATTGAAAAAAAAAAAAAACCTAAAAAACAGTTTGCTTAGAGATGTACACATTTGTGATAAAGTGAGCAAAATGATGATTATGGAAGTCGGCACAGGGTTTGCCTCTCGGGAAGATGAGTACGGGGCTCGTGCGGGTGGTCTCCTAAGGCGCTGGGTGGCTGGTACAAGGATGTTTTTATTCTTCAGGCTGTACATGTATGTTTCATACATGTTGGATGCGATATATTTCGCCATCCAAGTTTCTTTCAGAAGCAACTATTACCAGGTCTCACTACCACTCTCCAGAGAAACAAGGAGAGAGGGGCGTGTTAAGGGACACCGAGAGCCGATAGTCATCGAAGAGCGGAATTGGAGAAAATCTAGAGGGCGGAGCATCTTGTCTCTTCCGCAGGAAACTTTGAGAGAAATAAAAGATGACGACGGAGGAGTCTGGAAATTACAAATACCAGTGCCA
>NW_011921130.1:0-2086 GCF_000151845.1 Pteropus vampyrus
TTTACCAAACCTATCCAACACTGTACTTAAAATAGATACATTTTACTGTGTGTGTCTTGGCTGAAAAAGTTTATTTTTAAAGGCGTAAAGTTTATTTGTAAATGTACTTGATAATTATGTTTAGTACCCTACATTGCCTTGCTCTGATCAATTAGTGAGAGGGAGGAATGCTGCTCTGTCTCTCTGGCTCCACTTTGGCTTAATTAGGCAGTGACATTCCTTTTGTTTACAGTACATCTCTGCCTCCTGTTCCTCTCAGGGAAAAAAGCACTAATGGGATTATGTCTTCTCAGTTAGATACCAGCAATGATCAATTCTCCAGAGATTAAATCAAACCTGGTCTCCTTCTCTGTTGAAATATTGATTATTGCCAAGTTCATTTTTGCTTAATTCCACAAGATTCTGCTCCTGACAAGGAAATGCCATTAACATTTCCCCCTTTGCAACCAAAGACAGGGACAATTTTTCCTAAAGCTGATAGAAATTATGTGACTTGGTCTGTATTTTTTAGAGATTAGCCACATATATAGCTTTTCTATGTTGACCTATTTTGCTAAATGGCAAAATGAACTTTAATGAGACAGCATGTGATGGTTGCCTCTCTGTCTAAACAAGCAATAGTTTCAGCAAATGTTCATTAAATAATTATAAGATACTCTACTAAATCTATTAGTTACACATAAGAGATAAATCTATCGCCTCTTTCTGATAAAGTGTAGGAAGAGAAAATTTTTGAAGTTTAAACAGATACTCTTTGGGCCATAATGAAATGTCATCACAAAATATAAATTCTTCCAGGAAGAAAAATGACCTTTCAGAGAAAATTGAATATTTTTCATTATAACCAGAAGCCAGTGGTACCTCCTGTGATGATGTCATTTCAGACCAGAAATAACATCTTATTAAATCTTATCTAAAGTTGACTCATTCTAAACTGAACACATCAAGGAAAGCTAAATCTCTGGAATAAAGATTTAGCTTCTTCCTCTAACATGGTTTCTTGTTAAGATGGTCCATATACCAAGATAAAAAAGGTCAGGCTAATATCATGGTGGGGAATTTTTCAAAGCAGATGGTGTCCTTTTCTTCCTTTTGATTCTCATGGCAAGCTGCACTATAATGTCAATTTCCAAGTGCAGAAATTGAGTTGCTCCAGCAGGTATCACTTGTGAAAGTGCGAATCAATAGAATGGAAAGGAAGCAACTGCTGTCTAGAAGATGAGGACTGCAGCCTTGTGTCCACCATGGGCCTGTGTCCATCTCTCAGGGAAGCATCAGAGAAAGAAAAGGGAGAGGAGAGAGAACTCATATTGTCTATTAAATGGAATCATAAGTTTCCAGCTCTGTCATTCTCCCTTCCCTCACTGCAAAATTGGTGTGGTTTGAAGAGAAACCAAAGCACTGAGTCCTGCTCCCTGGTTTTTATTCTACAAATTTGAAGCACTTCAGCCATTTTCTCCTCTAACATAATATAGTAATCTGAGCAATAGTAATACCTTTCTCCCTATAGGAAAAGTATTTTTTTCTTGCAGGCAGGAATGGGGAGTCCTCTGTGCATTGAGAATGTCACATGGTCTGAGGTTTTAGCTTCTTGGGGTAGAAACCAGAGAGCTGATGACAGGGGTTTGTGCTCAGTCATCCCAGAGCTCTGCCTTGTCCACAGAGAGATAGACTCCCACCAGAGCACAGCTGGCCCAGTGTCCCGAGGACTGACTGTTTTCATGGTCAGGGCCCCTGGAAATCTAAGGCTAAGGGATTGGGAACAAGATTCATGCTTTTTCATCTAGGGTCCTGCCATCTAAGGCACCACAGATAGGATCAGAATCTATCCTAGTCCAGGTGAAGCAAGGCCAGCAGTCAATGCATTAAATAGGCTTGGTCTAATCACTGTGTGAGATAGTGTCACAGTGAGCCAATCAGATTCCCATTTCAGGGAGTGTAGTGTAGGGCAGATGAGAAGGAAGCTCATGTGGGGAGGAAGAAGTAAATGGAAAGCAAAGACATGGTGATGGAGGAGGTCTTGGAGGGCTATGAGGGCTGGAGCCACTCTTGTGACCTGAGAGATGATGGGGACTTATCAGGAACT
>NW_011921131.1:0-1372 GCF_000151845.1 Pteropus vampyrus
TCAGCTCCTTCCCGCTTTCCGCAGTGGAATCAGACTTCAGGACGGAAGCAGACTCCTCCCTCTCCCTCACATTTCTGCCTGGGATGGTCGTAATGGTCCCTCTGGGTGCATTCAAAATGAAGCAATGAAAGGCTCAAAGAGCTGATGGCAAAGCTCCTGATACACGGAGGCCGAATTCAGACCCACAGCTCTCTGCAGTGTCTCCCAACTGAACTCTTTCTAGCGGGTGACGGCCGCCATGGACGGAGGGGAAAGAAGCATCCCTGGGTACGCTGTCTGTGGGCGGCCCTGAACCCTGCAAGAGGATGCAGAGAAGAATGACACGTAGTTTGTACCTCTAGGAGCTCAAAGTGTCAGTGAGTGCTCCTCCAACTTCGCCACCCCAGTACCCGCAGATGACCGGGCATGGCCCACAGAGCCCCAAGGCCCCGGGAGGGCTGTGCATTTGCAGCAAGTGAGCCTTTTCTCGGAAGTCTGCGATTCTGGCTCAAAACGGACGTCACCACAGAGCTTTTCGCCAAAGCTTCCATATACCTATATATGCATATACATAGGTATATGGTGGATTTCCGAAGGAAACCTGCGTGGACCCCTGGTCTACCACAGAAGACATGCCGCTCCTAACACCTCCACCTCCCCACAGTGTGGACACCGGGCGTTCCAGAGCCACAATTCAGCATGATCTCTTTTCATCCCAGAGGCCCCGGGGCTCCTTCCTAAGGCCTCGGCTCCATCCCGCTTTCCGCAGTGGAAATCAGACTTCAGGACGGAAGCAGACACCTCCCTCTCCCTCACCTTTCTGCCTGGGATTGTCGTAATGGTCTCCGTGGACGCATTCAAAAGGAAGAAATGAAAGGCTCAAAGAGCTGATCGCAAAGCTCCTAAGGCACGGAGGCCGAATTCAGGCCCACAGCTGTCTGCAGTGTCTCCCAACTGAACTCTTTCCAGCGGGTGACGGTCGCCATGGACGGAGGGGCCAAAGCATCCCTGGGTACGCTGTCTGTGGGCGGCCCTGAACCCTGCAAGAGGATGCAGAGACGAATGACACGTAGTTTGTACCTCTAGGAGCTCAAAGTGTCAGTGAGTGCTCCTCCAACTTCGCCACCCCAGTACCCGCAGATGACCGGGCATGGCCCACAGAGCCCCAAGGCCCCGGGAGGGCTGTGCACTTGCCGCAAGTGAGCCTTTTCTCGGAAGTCTGCGATTCTGGCTCAAAATGGACGTCACCAGAGAGCTTTTCGCCAAAGCTACCATATACATATAGATGCACATATATATTCATCTATATGTATATGGTGGATTTTCGAAGGAAACCTGTGTGGACCCCTGGTCTACCACAGAAGACAGGCGCTCTTAGCACCTCCACCTCCCC
>NW_011921132.1:0-1789 GCF_000151845.1 Pteropus vampyrus
TCGCCCAAGTTCCAGCTCGGGTCGTTTCCCGCTAGAAGATGCTGATCACCGCCACCGTGCCCGCCTGGGGCCGTGGCCACAGACCCCGGCGGCCTCCAGGGAAAGCGGCTCGGAATGTGTGTGGCCCGAGCACCCTCACTCCGCCCGCGACACAGGCGGGTTTGCAGGCGCATCGAGCGGCCTCGCCCCAGCGTCGCGATAACCAACCTGCAAAGAAATGGCGCCTGGCGCTCAGCTCGCTGGCCGCACGGACCTCGGTGCACAGCTTCAGCATCAGCAGCATGGCGCCCGTCATGACGATGCTCTGCCAGAGCAGCGGGGCCTCGAAGCGCCTTCCAAACCTGGGGGCAAGGACACCGCGGTCAGGGCACGCCGGCTGCCCAGGCCTCGCGTGGGGCAGGGGACCCCTCAGAACCACGTGGGCTTCCCGGGAAGCCAGGCTGGGGCAGTGATGCCCAGGCCTCCAGCCAGAGCCCCAGACGCGGAGGGCCGTGCTGCCGGTGCCCACTCGCCGCAGCCCCCAGAGGGCCCGGGGCCCACCGCCTCCAGCCTCGCCCCTTCTGCAAAGCACAGCTACGACCCCTAAGGCTGTGAGGGGCAGTTCTAGTGATTCCTAAGAACTGGTCCCCATGGCTACCTGGTTGATCACGGAGGTCAACTCGCACGAGTGAAGGTCAAATGAGGGACAGCGAAGGTTCTGCCAGGCCGGGGGCTGGAGGTGCCTCCCGAGCAGCCAGCCTCACACTAGGCACCCCACCCTCAGGCTCATTCCCAGTTACGAGGCTGAAGACGTGCTATTTGGGCCATTATGCGAAAAATACAGTTGTTTTTTTTTAAATTTTCAACAAACAATGACTAGAAAAACTAGGGTAAAAATATCAAGGTTTGTGCTCCCTTATGTCACTCACCAAAAATCAAATCTAGATGAACTCAATGTTTACAGTAAAAACGGGTCATTAAACTGAAGTGACAGGGAGCAGAGATAAACTTTTAACTGATTTTAGGATAAAGGCAGGCTAAGCGGGACGTGAATTTTCAAAAAGCACAACTTTCCATAAATGATATACAGAGAATAAAAAAAATATGAAATAAAGTTCAACATCATTAGTCATTTTAAGAAACTAATTAAAATAGGAAGATAGCATTTTTACTTATCAAATTGGTTAAACTTTTTCTTCCTTCAGGGCCAACAGTCTGTGGCCCTGGCAGGGTGTCACAAGAGCGCTTCCTCGTCCTTTGCCCGAGAACGGGGGTTGGCACAGTTCCCCTATTACCGACAACAGGACAGGCCCCAGACAGGTGCGGGGTCTGCTGCTCAGAGAAGCTAGCTAAAGCGGCTTCTCCCTTGGTGGCAGCACATCTGTCTCGCCCCCAGGGAGATACACACTGCAGGGGATGTGCAACGTTTCAGCAAGTCTGAGCAGAAAGCTGCCACAGGGGCCACCTTCTCTGCCTCTTCCAAGTAACAGAAAAATGCTCAAGTGGAAGAAAAGTTTTGTGTCTACTTATCTGTGCCACTGACGGCTATGGCCCTTTGTAGCAGAATGTCACCAATCTCTGATACAGTGTCACCACCTCTCTGATACAATGTCGCCACCTGTCTGACACAGTGTTACCACCTCTCTGATACAGTGTTCCCGGTGAGGCTGCATGGTCTCTGAGGCAGCGCTTTCAGCCAGCAGGGATGGGGCTTGACAGCAAGCTCTGTGAATGCAGGAGGCTCTGGGTCGGATGGCGCTGCCGCGCCGTCTGCACACCCTGGCCCCCTCCTTCCCCTGTCTACAAAATC
>NW_011921133.1:0-3576 GCF_000151845.1 Pteropus vampyrus
GTAGCTGAGATATTTGGGACGTGTGTCGGCAGAGGTAAGCAGTATATTGGTTTACCCTGTCAGCCTTTTTGCTCGATTTCTGCATGGTCTGGGAGAATTTAGAAGAGCTGGCTGACTTTTTCCCCTCCAATACATTTAGATGTGCATGAAAACTATTCGTGGAGGCCAGCTATTTGCACTAGGTGACTACCAGTTTTCTATATTGAAACTTTCCTCGCAGTGGTTACGGTTTTCTGTGCTTTCGTCTTTCGTGCTGTTATAAGAAGGAAATACCATGGGGATAGGAAGCCTTGGCTTCTTTAGCTAAGCTGTAAAAAGCCTTAATTGTTTTTGTCTTTGCTAAAGTTATTCTTTATTAGAAAATCTTTTAATTTGGAAAATATTTATGGAAACTCATGATCGCAATTGCTTCATTAATCTTGGTAGAAATACCACATTTTAAAAATGAATGGATAGAAGCTAAATGAAGTATTAAGCTTTTGAATTAATACTTCAAAATATACTTGTTCTGGGCTGAGTAAGTAAAAAATGGAATAAATCGTTGGGGTTACATTGTGTAGGGTGCATCTTAAATTTTTTGTTTTCCTGGTTTCTTCTTACGGTAAGAGTAAACATTAACAGTATGGACCAAGAGTTGTTAGTAATCTCTGCAGGAAATTTCTTTTGTTCTGTAGGTTTCTCCTTGTCTGGTCTTAGGGGTGATCTGCCAGGTTCCCTAAAGGTAGCAGTACCTTGCGGATTTTGGAAGCAGCCTTGTTTAATATTTACCAATTTGTCTAGTTCTCCTGCCTTATCCGTTATTAGATGTTGGAAGAGATTTTAAAGGATGTAAAAGGTGATCAGAAATCTGACAAAAATGGAAGCTGATTTTGTAAAGTCCGATGAGAACTACAAGGACAGTGTCAGCATCTTCCAGGGGCTTCCTGCTGAGTCTGTTAGAAATGCAAGCACAGGCCAGTACTGCCTGAGGCAGTTTGAGTCAAACTAAGGAAAAGTAATTGAGAGGGCCACTTTTAAAAATGGCAGGTCTCCTTTGTCTATCCCTAATTGTCTTTCCCTGTCCCTCTTAAAAATGTGGAAGAAGTACTAAAAAAAATTTGCGTAATCACCTTATAAGTAGACTGGAAGGAGCTCCAAGCTAACAGCTTCTATAGAGATGATAATTGGTGGAGAAGTTTTGGCTAAGGAGAGAGATTTGGAGATTCCAGCTCTTTTGTAGATCTTGCCCCTTTCCACGCCCCTTCTCCATCTCTTTGTGGTAAAAGATGCCTGCGCTGAGATTTTCTGTTAAGTGGATTTGTAAGATAGAATTTTTAAGATTCCGTTAAGTGAATTGAGAAAACTAGAAAGCTGCCATCTTGTTATGGCAGCAGGGGAGTTCACGGTTGGGATGCTGCTAGCTCCTGGAAACAGCTGTAGCAGAGCGATGATGTTGGAGTGTTGGCAGAGGTAAAAAGTATCTTTGTCTGTCCTGTCGGCCTTTGTGTTCTGTATATGCTGGGTTTTGGAGAATGTCCAAGTGGCTGCCCAGTCTTTTTCCTCTAATACATTTAGGTGGGCACGAAAAATATTAGTGAATAGAGTGCTTGGACTTAGTTTCCTGCCATTTTGATGAAGGCCCATTGTAAAAACACAGGTCCTCATTTTCTATCCCCGTTCCTCTTTTCCCTGTCTCAAAAGCTGTGAAAAATAACTAAAAGATCTTAGTATAATCACCTTAGCAATAGACAGGCACCAAGAAGTATAGGAGTGAAAAACTTTCCAATATATCAGTCACAGGGAAGTGATATCTTCAGGCGCCAGCCCCCAGGAAAGCACTGACAGCCACCACGATGCAGATAACGAAACTGCCCGCTAGGCCCTGTTTGATCTAAGAGTTTCCCCGGAAACATTTATCTTTGTGTAAGACGTTTACAGCCAACATCTGCTTTCTGTAATCCGCTCGCTAGCTTGTTCAGCAGACCAGCAGGATATGGTCTTAAGCTTTATAAGCTGCTTCTTCTGTAAGTTCCGGGCTTATCTCCTCTGACCCTACATGGTAGAGAGTCAGTCGCCGGCTGGCTAATAAAGGCTCACAATGCATCTCAATTGGTTCCGTGGGTCTTAGAATTGATCGCGCCCCAATAGTAGGAGCCCAGTAAACAGCTTTGACCCGCCTCCCACTTTCTACCATTGCTTTCTGGGTTGCCTCGATAAAATTTACCTGCTGACCTCTTCTCATTTTCATGCTTCTGTAAATCCCAGGTGGACACATAATAAAATTCTTTGTCACGGTCTGCAGTTGTAGGCGAAAATTAGAAGTGGTGTGAGGTCATTGTCTCTTGTAAGTTTAGAGTGGCAGTTTACAGTATGCGTGAAGCCAGCTTGTGATTAGATACTGAAGGGTTTTCTATGGTTTTGACTGGCTGTTTGCTTCTAGGTGGTGTTGAAGTACAGCAAGGTAAGAGGCTGGGGTCAGCCATAAGGTGAGGTTTTGGGGCGTCGGGGACAAGAGTGCTGGGTAGGACCCGGGAGGGTGGGTCTCGGTGTGATTTGCCAATCATTGTGAACTCAGACGTCAGTGCTCTGGTCTGCATCCTGGGCTAAATCTTAGGTACACTCCAACGTAACTGTGCGTCACATCTATGTGACCGAGCATGGACACATGTGGCCAGGCATGAGTGTTGAGTCACATTCTTGTGACCCAGCATGAACCCAGGTATTCCTTCTGCAGGCAGACTTTGCTTTGCCTTTTCAATAAGCACACTGGAGTTTTCTTGAGGCTTCTGGAAGCACCTTTGCGGGAAGGTAGTCAGTGTATGTTTGCAGACCCCAGGTGGTGGGCGGTGGGACTGCAGTGAGAGAAATGTGGCGGGGAGGCTTTGCCTGCAACATTGCTGTGGGGTGTTGGGTGGGGTATTGAACTTCATAGGACCCAGGAGAGGAATGGTTTGATGTGGAAAACTTGGTCATGTTATTGTTTACTTGAGGTGTAAGATAGGGGGGGTGACTAGTACTTGAGACTTGTTTATCTATCTTTTGCTTCATAATATACAGAAACTAAAGATGTTTGTGTCTATATCTAATGGGGAATTGCTTCTACCATAATTCTAGTTTGCCTGTCTCCCAGGCTAAGTGCTCCTTCAGTAGATATGCTAAATAGTGGAGATGTCTTCCAGAGAACAAAGAGATTTGGAGATTTGGCGGGCTCATTTTTAGATCTTGCCTTTTTCCATGCCCCTCCTCCCCTGTTGATAAAAAGATGGTTGGGCTTGAAGGTATATTTTGTTGAATTTGGGAAAACTAGAAAGTTGCCTTTTTTTTTTGTCTCCAGAATTAATGGCTGGGATACTACTAACTCCTGGAAACTGCTTTGGCTGAGAGGTGTTGGACATGTGGCGGAAGAGGTAAGCAGTATGTATATTTGTTTACTCTGTCAGCCTTTTCGGTCGATATCTGCAGGGTTTGGGATAAATTAGAAGAGGTAGCAGAGTTTTTTCTCTCTAATATGTGTAGATGGGCACGAAAACTATTTTGAAGCCAAACTACTTGCACTTAGTGTCTCCCAGTTTCTTTACTGAAACTTCCTCGTGATGA
>NW_011921134.1:0-2291 GCF_000151845.1 Pteropus vampyrus
TCAGCTCCTGTGAACGACTGCAGCCGAGAGATCACGAACGTCTGTTGGCAGAGGTAAGCAGTATTTTTATTTTCCCTGTCAGTCTTTGATCTATTTCTGCAGGGTTTGGGAGAATTTAGAAGTGCTGCCAGTCTGTTCATACATTCAGATTGGTGTCAAAAAATATTTGTGAAGCTAACGTCTTGGACTCAAGGTCTCTCTCTCTCTCTCTCTCCCTCTCCCTCTATCCCTCTCTCTCTTTTTAACTCATCGCCCAGAGATGGTATTTTTTTCCTTCTTTTGTGTTATTATTACTGGAGAATGGGGTCCTCTCCCGGCACGTTGTCCAGGTTCTTGATGTCCTGAACAAAGAATTGAGTAAGACACCAAAACACATTAGAAAAGTTTTTCTTAGGACGGAAAGTACACTTCCAGACGTGGAAGCAGGCCTGAGCAAGAGAAGCGTGGTAGCCAAGTAGCCAAGACTTCAGGGTTTTTATCCCTTTTTGCTATGTTTGGTTACTTAGACTGGGCTTCCTTGATTGACAAGGAAGATTGACAGCACCCAGTGAGTCATCATTTTGCCTTCTGAACATGTTTGTTCCCAGCATTCAGTCTGTTATAATATGAATGAACTTCCAGGCATAGGCAGCACATTATAATGATGGTCTAATGAGACCCAGGTGAGTGAAGGTCGTTGGGGTCTGCATTGCCCATGTGCCAGTCACTGGCTTAAACTGGTACCTAATTCTCTGCCTACTGGTTTCTTTGTGTGAGTGAAAAAAAAAAGTGCCTTCTGGCTTGCTTAATTGTGGGCGGATTAGAGTGGACTCCGTCTAGGATAGGATGACCTCCGTGTCTTTGCAGGCAGACCTGAAACCCCCTAACTGTCCTGCCTACCTCTTTTCTAAGAGCCACGAACCACCTTATTAGTATGGATTGTTGTAGCCGCCAGCCCCCGAAAGACACACGGACCACCAGAAATCAGTGAGTTATAGGAAACAGGCTCTTTATTCAACCAGCTGGGTCTGCCAGAGGTACGCAGACCCCAAATTAAGCAGCCCCGAAATGTAGAGGTACAGGGTTTTTAAGCCCTAAATCCCATTCCTCATTCTGTGTTAAACACAAAGGTCTATTTTTCTCCTATTCACTACCTGCCAACCCACAGGTCAGGTGTGCAAGCAGGGGTACAGAAGCAGAAAGCTCATTGTTAGAATGTTATGTTCCCATGGGTGATAGCCTGTGTTCCTATGGGCGATAGCCAAGCAGTAATTTTCCAGGGAGCACAGGATGTTGAGGAAGGGGAGGTCTCTTCTTCTGTATCTGCTTCCTGTTTAGAATGGCCATAGTCTCTGACTACAGGGGTTTCAGGGAGCTCTTTCCCTTTCTGCCTCAGTCAGGGTGGGGTCTTGGTTTTCTTGCTGAAGTGCCACCTCATTCCCTAGACAAGGAAAACAAGATACAAACTTATTATTTAAATCATACATCTATTAATTTCTATTATAGATTTGCCTATTAAGTGAGTAAAGGGAAACAGACAGGCTCAGTTAATACAATTCTTAAAGAGTAAAAAGAAAGACTTTTGGCTTAAAGTCCCCTCCCCTATCAGACTCTTAAGGGCCCTGCCTGGCTTAACACCATTTCTTCATAACAATGGTCTGATGATCCTTATCAATAGTCAGAGGATCTGAGTCGCCAGGGCAGTTACCAGGATTTGAGGGAGAGGGCCTTTTTTTCCAGAGAAAGAAGGGAAGAAATCCTAACTAGGTTTACTAAAAAGATGAACTCTGCAAGAGATGTCCTACTTCATTTCCTGCTAAAAGATTAAGAATTTTAGAAGTGATGTCTTGTCTCAAACCCAGGTGTGGCTTCTGCAGGCAGACTTTGCTTTTTTTCATTAAACACGTTGGAGAAGGTTTTCCAGACTTTTGGAAGCGCCATTGTGGGGAGGTAGTCAGTGTACCTTTGCAGCCCCCAGGTGGTGGGTGGTGGGACTTCCATGGGAGGCAATGGCCAGGAGAAGGTTTGCGTGCAAGCATTGCTGTGGGGTGTTGGGTAGAGGGTTGAACTTCACAGCACCCAGAAGAGCAATGGCTTTGTGTGGAAAAGTTTTGGTTATGTGATTTTTAACTTGAGGGATAAGATAGTGAGGGTGACTAGCACTAAAGATTAGTCAATCTATTTTTTTGCTTCACATTATAGAGAAACTAAAGATGTTCCTGTTCTTTTGTCTACATGTAATGGGGAATTGCTTCTACCGTAATTGCCAGTTTGCCTGTCTCCCAGGCTAAGTGCTCCTGCAATAGATATGC
>NW_011921135.1:0-1824 GCF_000151845.1 Pteropus vampyrus
ATTTCAAATTAAATACGTTGCACTGAAAGATCCTATGAGGCAGCGGGAGGGGGGAAAGAGAAGCTCCGGAGTGATAATAAAATAGTTGAAAATCACATATCTGACAAATTGATTTGTGTCCAAAATACATTATTTTCGAAATTCAACAATATGGAAACAAACAATCCAATTAGAAAATGGTCAAAAGACATGAATAGATATTTCACCAAAGATATACAAATATAAAATAAATGTGAAAAATATTCAACATCACTATCAATCATAAAAATATAAATTAAAATCACAATGAATTTCAGTGTACACTTATCACAATGTCTAAAATTAAAATAATAGTAGCAACACTAAATGTTAGTGAAAATGCAGAAAAACTAATCATTCTTATTTTATTAGCGAAGTTATACAATAGTAAACAGTTTGACAATTTCTTATAAAACTAAACACTTAACTACCATGGCAGTCTTGAGCATTTAACTCTAAGAAATGCAAACTTATATTCCATAAAAACTTGTACACAATGATGCATAGCAGATATACTCATAATTACCAAAAACTGGAAACAATACAGATAATCTATAATGGGTGATTAGTTAAATATCCTGGGCTTCAACCATACCATGGAATACTACTCGGTCACAAACTACTGATGCACCCAACTACCTGGGTAAAGCTCCATATAATTTTTTTCTGAGTGAAAAACAATCTAATTTTAAAAGGTTATGTACTATATGATTCATTTTTATGACATTCTTGAAATGACAAAATAATAGAGATAAAGAACAGGTTAGTGAGTGTTGGAATTCTGAGACCAGA
The DNA here is from genome assembly GCF_000151845.1 of Pteropus vampyrus. Taxonomy (NCBI): domain Eukaryota; kingdom Metazoa; phylum Chordata; class Mammalia; order Chiroptera; family Pteropodidae; genus Pteropus; species Pteropus vampyrus. The sequence goes on from NW_011921135.1 coordinate 811, forward strand.
GGAGGGAGGTGGGAAGAAAATGGATGTAGTAGTAAAAAGGCAAAAGGAAAAAATTTTGTGGTAATAGATTTTTTATATGTCTTGACTGTTGTGGTATTTTACTATAATTTTGTAAGATGTTGCAACTGGAGGTGTATTATTCTGTTCAGACTGCTATATCAGTATACAGTAGACTGGATGGCTTAAGCAACAGAGATTTATTTCCTCACAGTTCTGGAGGCTCCAAGTTCAAGATCAAGGTGCCCTGAGGTTTGATTTCACCTGAAGCCTCTCCTTCTCCCTCTGCTTTTCTGTGGTCTTCCCTTTGTGTCTGTGTCCTAATATCTTCTTGTTATAAGAACACCAGTTAAATTGGATTAGGGCCCACCGTAATTATCTTATTTTACCTTAATTACCTATTTAAAAGTCTTATCTCCAAATACAGACACATTTTGCAGTACTGAGTTTTAGGACTTAAACACATGAATATTGTGACACATTTCAGGGCATAACAAAGAAATTATTTCTTGTATTATTTATTATAACTGTAGGTGCATCTATAATTATCTAAAAATAGTTTATTAAAATAATGTGAATAATAATTTTTTTTAATATTAAGAAAATAACCGAAGTTCAAAGTATTGCCTTTATTTTGAAACTAAAGATACCTAAGGCAGCAATAGGCTACAATTAAGTCATTTCATTCAATTGAGCTTTTAATAGGCATCTAATAAGCATCTATTGTGTCAAGTGATATGCCAATTTTTAAAATGTACAAATGAGTAAGATTTAAATACCAGTAGTGATGGTTAATTTTATGTGTTACCTTGATTGGACTATGGTGTGTCCAGATATCTGGTCAAACATTATTTGGAATATGAGAGTATTTTTAAATTAAATTCACATTGAAATCAACAGAGTGAGTAAAAGCACGTCACTCCCTGATGTGAGTCATCTGCATCCAATAAGTTGAAGGCTTAAATAGAAGAAAAAGGTCGGCCCTCCTCTGAGTAAAAGAATTCTTCCTGCCTGACT
>NW_011921136.1:0-1815 GCF_000151845.1 Pteropus vampyrus
GGCTCGTACAGGCAGCAGTAGTTTGCCCACAACTATTTTTCCCGGAATGCACACTTATTGGACTAGCTAAGGACTGTTGTTGCCTTCACAGATTGTGCAACCCCAGAGCCAAGTAGGGCATGGGAGGCTGCCTGTCAATGGGCTGCAGGTACTTTGTGGCTTAGGTGAAATGGGATCTCAGTGAGACAAGGGTTGTCAGGCCAATACAGCCTCAGTTTTGCTGCAACTTCTGTACCTCATTGTTTTTGCTGTAGTCACAGATCAAGTGAGACCAACTTCCATCTAGGGTAGTCCCACAGACCCTTGCATTCCCCAGATGCAATATTGCAACCCTTGTAGGCAGCAGAGGTCTGCCAGCAACTGATTTTCCTGCAGTGCCCACCCTGTGTTAGACAAAGTTTGTTGCCAGTGTGGATTGGGAGACCTAGTGGGGAGTGGCAGAGCTGTGGCTGTTCACTGTCAATGGGCCATCTGGGGCAATTTGCAGGTTGGATGAGGTGGGTTGATCTCTTCAGGCCAGAGCTTTCTATTGGCCCTGTGGGAGGAACCCTGTGGTCTATAGATTGTGGAATAGGCAGTACAATGGTGGCTGCCCTTCCAGCTCTGTTCTGGCACCAAGCAATGCAGACTTTCTCAGAATGAATCCTGCAGGATCTCTGACCCACCACAGATGTCCCAGGTGAGTGTCTGCAGGTCAGAAAGATTGTGTGCTGTCCCTTCAAAGGGGCATCTAGGGTCTCGGTCTCCTTCCATCTCAACCAGATGGTGGGGATTCCCTCTGGTCTTTACAGTCAGAGTTATTGGAATCTCCTCTTCCCTGGTCTGGACTCCTGGGCTGGGGAGCCCGAAAATGAGTCCAGGACTCCCCTCTTCAAGAGATTCTCTGAAGCCTTGCTCTCCCTCCTGGTGATCTTCCACCATCTTCAGGTGCAGGTCCAGCTGGATTTGTGACTTTGCCCCTCCCACTAGCTTTGATGTGGCTTCTTTATATTCTCAGAGGTACATGTTACAAGCAGCTGAACTTCAAATGATTCTCCATGTTGATTATTTTTTAATTTGGTTGTAGTATCAATGCAGACCTGGGAGGAGACAAACCTGCTTTTAACTAGTCCACCATCTTCCTCCCAATCCAGAATGGCTACTATTAAAAATAAATAAAAATAAAGATTGGTGAGGTTATGGATAAATTGAAACTATTGTGTTCTATTGGTAGTAATATAAGATGTTGCAACTACTATGGAAAACAATGTGGAGGTTACTCAACAAATTAAAAAGAGGACTACAATATAATATAGCAAATTTACTTTAGGATATATATCCAAAAGAACTGAGGCAGAATCTCAGAGATATTTATACAACCATGTTTATAGCAGCATTATTCACAGTAACTGATAGAAGCAACCCATTTGTTTATTGAGAACTGATTGAATAAACAAAATGCATATACATATAGTGGGATTTTATTCATTCTTAAAAAGGAAGAAATTCTTATACATGCAACAACATGAATAAAACTTGAGGATATGATGCTAAGTGAAATAACCTAATCTCAAGAAGATATTTTGGTGTCTGTGAATCTGTGGAGATTTCAGTCTGGCTGAGAATGTTGATTCTGATTGTCCTCCAAGCTTTTTGAGCCTCCTCCAAAAGCCTGCAATAATATGATATGTATATATATATATATATATATATATATATGATATGTATATATATACACATATACACATATATATATACATATCATATATATATATATATACATATATATATATATATATATATACATATCATATTATTGCAGGCTTTGGAGGATGA
>NW_011921137.1:0-2072 GCF_000151845.1 Pteropus vampyrus
TCATTCTGGGTGGGGGGCACGCGGAGGGGCTGGGAGGGCGGCACCCTTCCTCTTTCCAGATGTTCGCGGCCCTGTCACTCTGCCCTTCTATCATAAGCTGGTAACTGTCTTCCTGAGTCCTGAGCCACTCGAGCACATTCACGGAGCCGAAGGCGAGGGGCATGGGGACTCAGACTCACAGCCACTGGCGTCTGAAGCAGGGAGGCAGCCTTGCAGGACTGAGCCCTTAGCCTGTGGGACTTGACACTCTCTCTAGGTACCTGGTGTCAGAACCGAGTTAAACTGCAGGACGCCTCACTTGTCACAGCGTCGCCTGGTGGGGGAAAATCCCACACCGGTGCAGAGTGCTGCGAGTGTGTTCGGGGTGGGGGCATGACGGAGACGCACAGAAGGATGGGTTTTCTAAATAGGGCGGAGATGCGTACAGACCTGTCACCAAGGAAGACATGGGCAGCAAATCAGCTCATGAAAAAATGATCAATGTTGTGAGTCATAGGGGAAATGAAAATTAAATCCACAAAAAGATACGGCTATGCAGCTTTATGAGTAAAAACGCCTTTACTTAGAACAAAACAGCTAAAATGAAAAAGACCGAATATAGCAGCGTCGGCGAGGTTAGCGGCCGCACCTGCCGTGCTCGCCGGGAGACACGCAAAGCGACTAGCTGCCCGCAAAGCGACTAGCTGCCCTCCGTTAAACGGCTGGACCATTCCCGAAAACAGGCTAAACACATATTCACCCTGAGACCCAGCAATTCTCCTGGAGGATATTTACCCAAGGAAAATGAAAATTTCTGTCCCCGTGGATGCAATTTTACTCATAATGACCCCGCACTGGGACCAACCCAAACGTCTACCCCACTGGTCAATGAACGAGGTGCGATCTGCGCGTACGGTGGAAAACCACTCAGCACTAAGGAACAGACCGGGGACACCTGCCACACGTGGATGACTAAGCACTATGCTAAGTGGGGGGAGCCTATTTATGTGAAATTCTGGGAAAAAGCAAAACCACAGTAACAGAAAGCAAATCAAATGTGGCCAGGGGCCGGGGCCACGGGAAAGTGGGAAGGGACTGCACAAGGGCACAGGGGCACCTTCTGGGCAACAGAAATGTCTGTGCCGTGGCCGTGTGGACAGCCGTGCGGCAGGCTGCACTTGTCAAAGCTCAAAGTCCAGTACATTTGAAATTGGCATATTTTATTGTGTGTAAATTTTATCTGGAGAAAGTTGACTCGCCCCAAAATTAACTTCAGTTGTTTTATGCAGTATAAAACAATAAATCTCCTAGAGGGTAATACGAAATAATATCTTCACTCTCGTAGTATAAAGTCTTCTTAAATAGGACCAACGATCAAGTTAATAACGAAAAAGTTCTAACCATAAAGGAAAAGACTGATAAAATTAAGAATATTAAAATTGAGAACCTCTGACAGCAAAAGACATCTTTTTTTAAACATTCAAAAGACAGCTTTAAGAGGATAAAAAAGTAAGCCCCAAAGAAAGATGATATTTGCAATAGATATCAACCAACGAAGGGCTCATATCCGAACTCCTGAAGAACGTCTTGCAAATCAGTAAAAGTACAGAAACAACCTGAAAGAAAATCAAGCACACCACTTAACGGGCACCTCACACACACACACACACACACACACACACACACATATCTGTGTCCACACGTCTGTGGACAGAGACGATGTCTATAAATAGCCATAGACGCAGAGATGCGCACATCTCCACAGCTAAGCAGCCGATACACACACGACAAGGGACCCACTGCACTCACTGTGGGGAAATTCACACCAGCGCCGCCATGAGACAGCGCTACTGCCACCAGATGACCCAGTGACCGGATCAGGAAGCGGGGAAGGGTCCACACGGACAGGCGGTCGTAGAAACGGTCCTCTGGCTACGAGGCTCCTCGCGGCCACCACGACCCCGAACCCCTCGCAGGAGCACAAGCGCAGAAACGCATGTGCACATGTGTGCGCGTGTTTGCACGTGTGCACCAAGACTCACGCCTCGGAACCTTTTGCTTTTACCTGCTACCGTCATCACTGGGAAGCGCTT
>NW_011921138.1:0-2144 GCF_000151845.1 Pteropus vampyrus
TCATGTTTTTCTGCCAATATCATACTGTTTTCATTACTGTTGCTTTGTAGTATAATTTGAAGTAGGGCAGAGTGATGCCTCCAGATCCGTTCTTTTTTCTCAGGATGGCTTTAGTGATTCAGGGTCTTTTGTGCTTCCATACAAATCTGATGATTTTTTTGTTCTATTTCTTTAAAAAATGCTGATGGGATTTGGATGGGGATTACATTAAATCTGTATAATGCTTTAGGTAATATGGTCATTTTAACTATGTTGCTTCTTCCAATCCAAAAACATAGAATATCTTTTCATTTCTTTGTATCTTTTTCAATTTCTTTTAATAGAGTCTTATAGTTTTCATTATTTGATACTTCACATGTTTCATTAAATTTATTTCTAGGTATTTTATTTTTTTTTGGTGCAATTGCAAAAGGAATTACTTTTTCCACTTCTTTTTCTGACACTTCATTATTAGAGTATAGCGATGCTATTGATTTTTGAACATCAATTTTGTATCCAGAAACTTTACTGTATTTGCTTATTGTTTCTAGTAGTGTTCTTGTAGAGTCTTTAGGGTTTTCTATATAGAGAATCATGCCATCCGCAAATAGTGACAGTTTGACTTCTTCATTTCTTATTCAGATGCCTTTTATATCTTTCTCTTGTCTGATTGCACTTGCTAGGACCACCAATGTTATATTGAATAACAGTGGCGATAGTGGACAGCCTTGTCTTGTTCCTGATCTTAGAGGGAAGGTTTTAATTTCTTTCACCATTAAGTATGTTGGCAGAGGATTTGTTATATATATGACCTTTATTATGTTAAGATACTTTCCTTCTTTACAGATTTTGTTAAGTGTTTTGATCATAAATGAGTGCTATATCTTGTCAAAGGCTTTTTCTGCATCTATTGATACGATCATATGTTTCTTATTTTTTTAATTTGTTTATGTGGTGTATCACATTAATCAATTTGCATATGTTAAACCATCTTTGTGCCCCTGGGATAAAGCCCACTTGATTGTGGTGTATAATCTTTTTAATATGTTGCTGCATTCCATTTGCTAGTATCTTACTTAGGATTTTTGCACCTGTGTCCATGAGAGATATTGGTCTGTAGTTTTCTTTGTTCTGTGTGTTATCTTTACCAAGTTTTGATGTCAGAGTAACATTGGTCTCATAAAATGAGTTTGGAAGTGTTGACACCTCTTGGATTTTTTAGAAGCAATTGAGGAGAATATTTGTTAAGTCTTTTTAGAATGTTTGGTAGAATTCACTGGTGAAGCCATCTGGTCCTGGACTTTTACTTTCTGGTAGGTTTTTGATGATTGTTTCAATTTCCATACTGCTGATCGGTCTATTTAGAGTTTCCAGTTCTTCTTGATTCTGTCTAGGAAGGATTGTATGTTTCTAAGTACCTGGTCCATTTCTTCTAGGTTATTTAAATTCAGTGTTATATACTTTTTCATAGTATTCTTGTATGATCCTTTGTATTTCTGCGATGTCAGCCCATAATTTCCCCTCTTTTCATCCATGATTTTATTTGTGTCCTTTTCTCTTTTTTCTTTAGTGAGTCTAGCCAGGGGTTTGTAAATTTTATTAATCTTCTCAAGAACCAGCTCTTTGATGCATTTATTTCTTCTATCATTTTTTTGTTTGTTTGTTTTCAATTACATTTATTTCTGCTCTAATTTTGATTATTTCTTTCCTTTTGCTGATTTTAGGCTTCATTTGTTCTTCCTTTTCTAGTTTTTTAAGATGAAGTGTTAGGTTGTTTATTTGGGCTCATTCGTGTTTTTGGAGATAGACTTGTAATGATATAAAGTTTCCTCTTATGACCACTTTTGCCATGTCCAAAAGTTTTGATATGTTGTACTATCATTATCATTCGTTTCTATGTATCTCTTGATCTCTCTTTTTATTTCTTCTCTGACTCAGTCATTCTTCAGTAGCATGTGGTTTAATCTCCATGTATTTGTGGTTCTTCCTGCTTTCATTTTGCAGTTGATCTCTAGTTTCAGAACATTATGATCAGAGAATATGGTTGGTATGATTTCAACCCTCTTATATTTGTTGAGGCTAACTCTGTGTCCCAGTATGTGGTCAATTTTTAAGAATGTTCCATGTGCACTAGAGAAGAATGTATAAGCAGCTGTTTGGGGATG
>NW_011921139.1:0-1702 GCF_000151845.1 Pteropus vampyrus
GGTTATTTATTTCTAATTTCATTCCCTGTGGCGAGAGATCATACTTTGCTCTGTGTTTCAGTCTTTTAAAATTTATTGAGACTTGGTTTTTGGCTTATAGTAAGGCTATCCAAGAGAATGTCCTATGCCCACTCAAGAAGAATGCGTATTCTGCTTTTGATGGGTTGAGCATTCTGTAGATGTTTGCTAGGTTTTGTCAGTTTATAGTTTGTCAAGGTTTCTATTCTTATTGATTGTCTATCTAGATGTTTTCTTTATCGTTGAAGGTGGGTTAATGAAGTGTCCATCTATTATTAATTGTTTATTTCTCACATTGATATGTTAATTTTTGCCTCAGGCATTTTGAGGGCTTGGTGGCTTCAAAGGTAAATATGCATTTATAATTACTATATCTTCTTAATATAACATGGTTTGTTGTTGTTGCTGCTTGTTGTAGTTGTTTGTTTAGTGACTTTTCTGCTCTAATTCTACAAAGTTTATTTTTTGTCATATGTAGCCACTGTTGTTTCTACTCAGTGAACTGATTGGCTAATGAATGGGCAGAGATTTTTTTGAATGCCTTCAGACAAAATTGTCACAATCTCTGCCAGTGGTTGCTTGCTTTCAACACTCACCCAGCTGGTTTACAACTCTGCCACAGCCTTCACTTTCTGATTGTGCACAACTTCGCAGTCGGCCAGTAATGAGAGCTTAGAGCCTTCTTAAGTCTTTCTTGAACATATTCACAATCCTACTCTTATTGGTGGTTTTTAGATCTCCAGGAATATATAATAATTTTTCAAAGCCCTTCTAAGCATTGCATTCCTTGGCTTCCTCTTTTAAGTTTTTTTGTTGTTGTTTCTTTTTGCCCCCTTTTTCTAATTTTTTATGGAATGAATTTGACTTGTAACATTGTACAAGTTTTAAGCATATAGCATGTTACTTGATACATTTATATATTGTAATATGATTGCCCAATGTAGTGATATTATCATATTATATAATTATAGTATATTATTTATATTTATTATACTGTACATTAGATCTCTATGGCATATTTATTACTTATTACAAGTTTGTAGCCTTAAAAACTATCATTCTTATCTAGCCCCCTCTCCTAGTAACCACAATTTTAGTCCCTGTTTTTTACAGATTTAACTTCTTTAGACTACATATAAAAATGATATCATTCAGTATTTGTCTTTCTCTGTATGATGTCTTGCTTAGCAAAATGTGTTCAAGTCACAAATGGAAGGATACCCTCTTTTCTCATGGCTGAATAATATTCCATTGTGTATATGTACCCCATCTTTCATCTTTATTTTATCTAATCATCTGTTGATAGGCATATGTGTTGTTTCTATATCTTGGCTACTATGAATAATGCTGTGATAAACATTGGAGAGCATACATCTTAAAATCCTGTTTCATCATAGAATTTAGATATATACACATAGCAGTGAAATGGCTGGATCACATGGTAATCTATTTTTAAATTGTTAAGGAACCTCTATATTGTTTTCCATAGTGGTTAGACCAACGAACATTTCTACAAACAATGTATAAATGTTTGCTTTTCACCACAACATCATCAACAACCTTTATCTCTTGTATTCTTAGGTAATAGCCATTCTAACCGGTGTGAGATGACATCTCATTGTGGATTTGGATTTGCATTTCAGTGATGGCTAGTGATGTTGAGCATCCTTTCATGTGTTTTTGG
>NW_011921140.1:0-1583 GCF_000151845.1 Pteropus vampyrus
TCACACTTTTGTTGAGATGATGACAAATTGTCTTCCGGAAGCAGGCTGTAACATTTTATACTCACACCAAGAGTCCACAATGTTTCTGCTTTCCACACCCCATTCTACAAGCTACACTGAACATTAATATTTTGTAGTCTAAGAAATAAAAGATGGGGCAACAAGTTGTAGTTTTTTGATTCCTCGATGCTAGTAGAGATTTGCAAGGATGCAGGAGATTTCTGAGGCTGAGAGTGAAGACCAGGAGACCCAGATTAGGCAACCATAGAGGAGGGTGGCAGAGGCACTGGGATCTGCCCTCAGCACTTGAACTGTGTCCCCTGGGGCCAGTAACTGCTCCTCGCCCTGCCTGTAATGAGATGAGCTCATGTCCTTGGGCCGATGGAAGGGTTACATCAGATGAGGCCCAGGGCTGAGCTCTCCTGACCCCAGGTCCTTGCTCTGCACTTGCTGGAATGGCCCCATTTCCGTTCTAGGCTGCCCTCCCAGCTCCCTCTCTGCCAGAGCAGGAACTGTGAGGTACAGAGGCTCAGAAGCTCAGTCAGGCTGTGTGAGTCCCGTATTGGACCCGGGGACAGCGGCCCTGCCCTGTTCCTTTCCAGCTTTGGGACCCTGGAGTGGCCATCACTTCCTCAGGTGTCAAATGAGGAGAAGGTGAAGGCCTGCAGGGGTCCTTTGTAAACCCTGAGAGCTGTGTGGGCACCTGTGGGAGGCTGTGTGGGAGCACAAACCACACCCTCGGAGGTGCTGTGAGTCACCGTGGTGTCAGGAAGGCCGCAGGGCCCATGGTCTCCACCTGCTAGTATTGGCTCCTTGGTATCAGCTTCCTGAGAGGGAGGCAGGGGCTTCTGGAGCACAGGGTGGGGAACTGCTGGAGCTGCTGGGAGGAGTGCAGAGGAGCCCCTGCCCCACCCCCCCCCAGGGGATGCAGTGATGGCATTGCAGGGCCACAGGCCTGGCGCGTCCAAATGCTTTCAGTTGTCCCTCTGGTGAGCACCTTTCATTTGAAGAGTGAGCAAGAAACATGTCAATCCACGCGGCTGCAGATAAGAAGGCTTCGGTCCCCGTTAGTCTGTTCATCGGCTGTTAGTCCTATCCAGGTATTTTTCACTTTGGCTATTGTGTATAGTTTTTTAATTTCTAGAAGTTCTTTCTGGGTCTCTAGTATCTTCCGTCTCTTTACTCGTGTTTGTGGTTTTTTTTATCCCTTTAAGAATTTTTATAAGTTTTGTAACAGTCGTTTGAAGTCTTTGTTTAAATAATTGCATTCTCGGTCACTTCCTGACCTGTTTCTTTTCATTGGATTTCCTTGTGGTTATGTGGATGTTTTTCTTCTTTTCACACCAAGTCATTTACTAGTGGATGATGCATATCGTGCATTTTACTTTCATTGGTATCGTGGTTTTCTAAAGTGTCGGGTATTGTTCTGGTCACATTTAAGGCCATTAAAAATCAGTTTGCTCCTCTGACGCTAACTTTTCACTTTATGTCTTGTCTACATTTGCCTTATTTTGAGGCTGAATTCGTAAACCACTAAGGACGTAGTAATTAACTTCTGGTAACGAGCCAGCACCCCTTTTATG
>NW_011921141.1:0-1339 GCF_000151845.1 Pteropus vampyrus
ATGGGAGGTAAGCACACAGTGTAAATATATACTCACTTTTTAAGCTGTGCTCGTATCAGCCTTTAAATAGTACCTGTGTGTTAATGACTGCATGAGTAATTTGAATTCCAGGTGTATGTATCCTACTGCATAGTAGACACCTGCACTGGGATGTCTTAAATTCACCTTTAATTTAACTTGCCTAGATCTAAATTTTTTATTATTCTTCTAAAATCAGCTTTTTGTCTTGAGCAGTGTTCTCCACTTTGGTAAATGGATAAGAAAATATGAAGACATGGCTGTGATGCTATGATTTTCCTCTTAGAGGTTTGGCTCTGTTGATTTTAAATTCCTTTTTTATGTGGAGAGAAAAGAGTTCATGGTTAGGCAGCTGTATCTTTCTGAATGTCTCTTCAAATATTTTTATTGTGGCACAATTCTTTTATTATTTAATGTTTTTTAATAACCTAAAGACTGTGAACTTTGGATTTCCAAATCCATGTTTTTGTTTTTTTATTGCAGTATATTATTTCTATCCTTTCAAAGAAATGTATGTAAAGTCATATTGTACAATCAATAGTATTAACCTCTATTGAATGAAAATACTCTTATCTGCCTACTGTTCCTTTCACAGAGAGAGACAACTGTGTAATTTTTGTAAGATCAAGCACTGAGTTTGGTTCATACCTAATAGCAGCTGTTCCCAAAGGGTGGGAAGATTTAGTCACTTCTGACTACAATAGTCTACCATTGGTTTAAGTTTTGAAAGAAATGCTATCCTAAATGTACATATTTAGAATTTTTTTTTTTGTTTCCAGTATTTATACTTGGCCTAAATATGAAATCATGAAACAACATACAAAACTATTAATATGAAAACTATTAACATGAAACAACATACAAAACTATTAATATGAAAAAGACCGTTCTTCAGTCTTAGAATGTAATTTTTTTCAAAAAAAGTAAGCATGCATTTTTCTCATTTTTCAAACATTTTTCTAAATATATGACTTTAATATATATAGCTACTATTTGAACTCAACATTTTTTTCCTTTGTTCTTTGGAATATCATTATTTTATATAACCTCGATGTTCACATAGATAGAATCCTAATATCTTAATATTTTGTAATCATCCCTTTAAAAATATTTTAGACAATCTTTAATCTTCCCAGTGTGTTTCCTGTATGGTCAACTTTTGTTTAGAAAATCTTTGTATTCTTAACTATGTACTGTTCTTTAAATTAAAAAAAAATATTTTCTGACTCAACTATTAAAAAAAAATTTTCCCTTACATTTTAAATTTCTTTAACAGTAACTCTTTTTACTTTCTTAAAGCATTACATAAATTTTCCCCAAT
>NW_011921142.1:0-864 GCF_000151845.1 Pteropus vampyrus
CCCGAGGCACAGCGTCTCGTGAAGCAGGTGGGACTGACGGTCGCCGCCAGCACCTGAGCACCGCTCGGATGTCCTGCCCAGCGCCGGACACACGTCATCGTGCCTGATCCCCAGAAGGACCTCTGAGGCACGGCCTGTCATGGTCCCCATTGTGCAGAAGAGGAAACTGAGGCCCAGACCCGGGTCTGAGGTCACCTCACCAGCGGGGGCTGGAGCGGCTGCCTGTTTATGGCCACCCGGCCCAGCAGGAGCCCGAGCGGGGAGCCCGCGCGGTCAGGCCTGGAGCCCTTGCCTGCGCCCTGCCCCAGGCCCAGCAGGTGGCAGCAGAGCCTCAGGACGAGCAGGGAGGCTGCCCCAGCCAGACAGGAAACACCTGCCCAGGCCCCTCGGCCCCGGACGCCTGGATTCAGGCCCCACGACAGACAGCAGCAGAGGTGTGTGTGGATGGACACTGGCCAGGGCCCCACCTCGGCCGGGCCCTTGCAGAGGGACAGCTGTCTGGCCTTGGCCTGAAGTCAGTGTCCTCCCTCAGCTTCAGAGTTCCCTGTGCGTGGGACATGGACACCTGCCCCACCATGCAGTGTCCAGCAGTGTGGCCCTGGCCTGAGGTGTCCGCCCCTCGGCCCACACGACTCCTGCCCGCCGGGTTGCACAAGGGCCCGCTCCAGACTGCACGCATGTGCCCAGCAGTGCCTCCTGGCACACGCCCGGGGGCCGGCCGCAGGAGAGGGCTCGAGGGCAGTGCCTGATGCCGGTGGGCAGGGGACTGGGGCGCACACTGCAGAGTTTGGGGGGACGGACCTGTTCCGTACTCTGCCTTTGTCATGGCACAGCTGCGCCCCCAGCAAGCATGGGAGTCACGTG
>NW_011921143.1:0-2016 GCF_000151845.1 Pteropus vampyrus
AAGAGACTGATCAGCAGTATGGAAATTGAAACAATCAACAAAAACCTACCAAAAAGTAAAAGTCCAGGACCAGATGGTTTCATCAGTGAATTCTACCAAACATTCAAAGAAGATTTAATACCTGTTCTCCTCAAACTCTTCCAAAAATCAAAGAGGATGCAATACTTCTCAACTCATTTTATGAGGTCAATATCACTCTGATACCAAAACTTAGTAAAGATAACACAAAAAAAGAAAACTATAGAACAATATTTGTCATGAACACAGATGCAAAAATCCTAAATAATACACTAGCGACCTGAAGACAGAAATACATTAAAAAGATTATACACAACAATCAAGTGGGCTTCATCCCAGAGGCACAAGGATGGTTCAACATACGCAAATCAATTAATGTGATACACCACATAAACAAATTTAAAAATAAGAATCATATGATATATCAATAGATGCAGAAAAACCCTTTGACAAGATACAGCACCCATTAGTGATCAAAACATTTAACAAAATCAGTATAAAAGGAAAGTACCTTAACATAATAAAGACCATAAATGACAAACCCTCAGCCAACATTATACTTAATGGTGGAAAAACTAAAAACCTTCGCTCTAAGATCAGGAACAAGGCAAGGCTGTCCACTATCGCCACTGTTATTCAATATAATATTGGAGGTCCTAGCAAGTGATATCAGACAAGAGAAAGATATAAAAGTCATCCAAATAGGAAACGAAGAAGTCAAACTCGCTATTTACGGATAACGTGATTTTCTATATAGAAAACCCTAAAGACTCCACAAGGACGCTACTAGAAACAATAAGCAAATAAGGTAAATTTTCTGGATACGAAATCAGTGTTCAAAAATCCATAGCATTCCTGTACTCTAATAATGAAGTGTCAGAAAAAGCAGTGGAGTCTACGGCCATGCCACCTGAACAAGCCTGGTCCTGTCTGATCTCAGAAGCTAAGCAGGGTCAGGCCTAGTTGGTACTTGGATGGGAGACCACCTAGGAAGACCAGGTGCTGTAGGCGTAAAAGTAAAAAATAAGGGACTGTAAACTGACAAGGTCCCTGCAATCTGTGAGGTCAACCAAGGGTTGCCTTGTCTAAAAAAAAAACAAACAAACAAACAAACAAAGAAACAAAGAAAAAGAAGTGGAAAAAAAATCATTCCTTTTGCAATTTCAGCAAAAAGAATACCTAGGAATAAATCTAAGAAAACATGTGAAGGACCTATATAATGAAAACTATAAGACTCTATTAAAGAAATCAAAGAAGATACAAAGAAATGGAAAGGTATTCGTTGTAGTGGGATAGGAAGAATCAACATAGTTAAAATGACCTGATCGCCTAAAGCATTATACAGATTTAATGCAATCCCCATCAAAATTTCATTGGCATTTTTTAAAGAAATGGAACAAAAAAATCATCAGATTTGTATAGAAGCACAAAAGACCCCAAATTGCCAAAGCCATCCTGAGAAAAAAGAACGAGACTGGAGGCATCGCTCTGCTCAACTTCAAATTATAATTCATAGCAATAATAATCGAAACAGCATGGTATTGGCAGGAAAACAGTCACACAAACCAGTGAACAGAATCGAGAGTCCAGAAGTCAACCCATGTTTATATGGGCAAATGCTTTATGACAAAAAAGCCAAAAACATACAGTGGCGAAAGGAAAGCTTTTTCAATAAATCCTGAAGGAACAGGAAAAGCCACTTGCAAAAGAATGAAAATTTCTCTGCACTATAAAATTAAATCCTATTGGATTAAGGACATAATTATAAGACCAGAAACCATAAATTGCATAGATCAAAACATAGGAACTGAACTCACGGGGAAAGGACTTAAACAGGATTTTATGAATTTGGCTTCAACGGCAAGGGAAGTAAAAGCTAAAATAAGTGAATGGGTAATCATCAAACTAAAAAGCTTCTGCTCAGCTAAAGAAACCATCAACTAGGTAAAGAATCAACCCTCCAGATGGGAAAATATATCTGCAAACAACACCTCCAAT
>NW_011921144.1:0-1537 GCF_000151845.1 Pteropus vampyrus
CAGTCAAAAAATGGGCAGATTACCTGAACAGACACTTCTCCCTAGAGGACATTCTAATGGCCATCTAATATGTGAAAAGATGCTCAACATCGCTAGTTATTAGAGAAATGCAAATCATAACCACAATGAGATACCATCTCACACCATGTTAGAGTGGTTATAATTCACAGGACAAGTACTTTACATATGTCGGAGAGGATGCGGATGAAAAGGAACCCTCCTACACTGTTGGTGCGACTACAAATTGGTACAGCCACTATGGAAAACAGTTTGGAGGTTCCTCAAAAAAACTAAGAATTGATCTACCATGTGATCCAGCAATCCCTGTCCTGGGTATTTACCCCAAAGACTTGAAAACCCATATCTGAAAAGGTTTTTGCACACTGATGTTCATAACAGCATTATTCACTGCGGGCAGGACATGGAAGCAACCAAAGTGTCCTGTGATAGATGACTGGCTAAAGAGGCCGTGGTACATATACACAATGGAATATTACTCAGCCATAAAAAGAGATGAAATACTGCCATTTGCGACAACATGGATGGACCTCGAAATAATCATGCTAAGCAAAACAAGCCAGACAGAAAAAGTTGAAAATCACATGATATTACTTATATGTGGGATATAAACCTAAAAGCAACAAATGAACAGGACAAACAGAGACTCATGGACATGGACAATAGACTAGTGGTTACCAGAGGGTGAGAGTAGCAGGAAGGTAAATGGGGTAAAAACGTCAGATATGTGGTGACAGAAAGAAATCTATCTATGGTAGATGAACACATGATGTAAATATATATATTTCTTATTGTTAAAATATACAGCTGAAACATCGGGTTTCGTTAACCAATATCATCATAAAAAATAATAAATTTAAAAAAATTTTTTTAAATAAAAGTAACAGAATCATTTAAAAAAAGGAAGTAAGGAAATCCTGTCATCTGCTGCAACACAAATAAAACTTGAGGACATTATGCTCAGTGAAAAAAGCCAGTCTCAAAAACACAAATACTGTATGATTTCACTTATATGACGTGTCTAAAGTGGACAAATTTTTAAAAACAGAAAGAGAATGGTGGTTTCCAGGAGCTGGGGAAGAGGGAAATGGAGCGTTTTCATTCAATATGTCTAGAGTTTCAGTTTTGCAAGATAAAATATTTCTAGAGATGTGTTGCACAACAATGTATGTATACTTAACACTACTATATTGAACACTTAAAAATGGTTAAGCTGGTAAATTTTATGTGTTTTCACCACAATAAAAACAATTAACCCTATTACAAATTTAGAAAGAAACACATTACTTAATTTAAAAAAACGTGTTAGTGAAGGCTTACCATTAAAAAAGAGAGAGAGAAAGATGTAGGATACAGAAAATGGAGATGCAGCACAGGAGAAAGACAAAGAGAGATGCTCGCTCCCTCGACTATCGAGCATGGACAAGTAGAATCGGCATCACGTGAGAGAAGGTATAAAATCAGGCTCACAAGCCCCATCCTTGACATCTTTAATCAGCCTGCATTTTAGCAGGATGTC
>NW_011921145.1:0-3553 GCF_000151845.1 Pteropus vampyrus
TACATCCAACGTAACCCGAATGTAGGAGACAGGAATCTCATCGGTGAATTACTAATTACTGAAAAATTCCTTAATTTTTCGTGCGGGCACAATTTATTAAATTAATTAAAATCAAAATCCTTCCCCCCTCATGAGTGGGGAGGTAGCATCTTAAATCAGGCTTCAGAAACCACAAAGATAGGGATTGCCAGTAACTTCCGTGCAATGTTTAGACCTCCATTGCTCCCTCCCTCACTCACTCTCTCCGACGCTCTCTCTCTTTCGGGTGGACTTACACAGGCATACATTATTACAGTTACATTTCTGTCATTCGAAAAATCCCCCAATGTTCCTAATATTGATACGGGACATCACGTTTAAAATTCTGCAACTTACAGCGAGGAAATTATACGGGACATCTCTTGCAGAGTTCCTCGTTTATGAGTTTTCTTTTTTCTTTAGTAAACCTGATTAATTGTCTTCCCTCCTTTCTTTGGGACAAAGGCCCTATCCCCCAAATCCACATAATGACCCTGAAACTGTTCACTCATCTCCTCTGGCTTTAGATAAGGATCATCGGACCACCATGAGGGAATGGCCCTAGTCAAAGAAGGTTCCTTATGGTCTGAGAACGGAGAGGAATTCAGGCCAAAGTTTTTTCATTCTTTCAGAAATATATCAACCCAGCCTATTCTCCTTTCCTCATTTCTTTGGTTAAACAATAGTAGAAAGTCATTCCTAGCTGATTTAGATAACAACATTGTATCTTCTTCTCCTTCTCAAGTGACTGGGGCAGCACTTCAGCAGAAACCCAAGATACCCGGCATGAGTGACGGAAAAAGGGATACAGCTGCGTGAAACCTCAATAGACAGGGACGATGACCATTCTAAGCAGGAAGCAGATACCGAAGAACAGACCTCCCATCCCTCGACGTCGCTACTAAGAAGAAGCGGGTTCATGGCTCTTAGAAAAGATTTAAGCAGGAAAGATATATTGGGGCTTTAGGGTCTGCCTGCAAAGACACCGAGGTCGTCCTGTTGGAAGAAGGGTCTGCCCATGCCCGCCCACAATTAAGCAAGCGAGAAGGCATTTTGGGGCTAAAGGTAACGCATAGCAGTAAACAAGAAGGCAGAAAATTGGGTAGGGCTTTTAGCCAGTCTTTCGCACCGTGCAATGAAGACCTCAGCGACCTTCAACTCACCTGAACCCCATTAAACCATGATCATAAGGCGACGCGTATGCCCAGAGGTTCATTAAGTCCACTATAGCAGGCTGAATACTGGTAAGGAACATGCGCAGAAATCAAATGATGAATCACGGAGTCCTACCCGTCTTAATTGTCAAACAAGAATGCTCAGTGCTCTCAAAAAGAGCCCACCTAGAGCAAATAGAGAACAAAATCGTGAAAGCTTGGTCACCAGGCCTTTTGAGCCACGCCTCTCTTGCTCAGGTCCGCTTCCACGTCTGCAAGTGTACTTTCCATTCTAACGAAACTTGTCTTCTCTACAGTATTTCCTTATCTCGCTCTATCCATTGTTCCAGACATCAAGAATGGGATGACGTGCCGGGAGAGGATCCCGCTCTCCGGTAACAGTGTCATCCTTTGTACCTCGTTCCTAATCAACGATTGTAAAATACACTTAGTGTCATGGTCTTCATAATCTAATATCATCTAGAAGGCATCCAAACTTGGGTGCTTCTTCTCCTTACACATTAGCGATGTTTGTGAAAAGTTTTTTCGAATTTTAATTTGTCTTCCATTCCTTGATTTTGACATTGGAGTTAAAGATCAAAGAGTCTCACGATTTCTCCACGGTAATCAACGGATGATATCCTCTTTATAATCACCAAGTAATCGGAGCGTGTGTCAATGTCATTCTTTTCTACGATCGTTTACCCAATGATTTTGCATCCAAAGAAACCTTTTTCCTCAATAAATTATTATCAAGCAGGCTAAAAATATGGATGATTTTAACGGGAATTTTCTTGTCCATCTGTTAGTTGGCATGATTTCCTCATAATGGTTTACATTTTCTGCACTTGCCATGAATTCTTCAGCTTAGATATGTTATACATTGGGGGTTGTTTGTGGGTTTGTTTAGATTTTAAGCCTTTTAGTGTTTATCGGCCCTCTTGGGGCTAGGTGAGGGCTTGTTGGGAATGACATCGGAACTTCCTCTATCCACGATTGGTCGACGACACAGACGTGCCCGGAAGAGAGCTCAAGCGCGAAACCCTGAGAAGGAAGACGTGACCCACTTAATCCAGTCGACACAGGGACGTCTTTCTCCTGGCTCCTCCCCAACAAACACAATTGCTTCCAGTAGTAATCACAAGAGATTGCTCTGAGGGCATCGTCTGATTTGAAATGCCAAAATCATTCCTTTTTTCCTTTTGTCATGAACATGGGTCTGTTTCCTGATCTATTCTTTTCCATTGACAGAGTGTCAATCCCCGTTTTAGTTGTTCAATCGATAGCCTAGATGTTCATATATCGTAAGAAAGACCGCTATCATGGTTATTCCCAATCGTGTTCTCTTCCGAGTACTGAATAATCTGCTGACTCATATCAAACTTCTCTTGGCGTTCCTGACTATGTTTGCACTGCATAGCATAGACTTATTTGTTATTTCATAACTCATTCTTACAGGAGTATATAACGTCTTCTTTTGCGTGTTGAATTTGTATCTATTCTTTTCGCAAATTATCTCATGACTGACTTGCTTCTTCTGAAGAGACGTGCACTCAAGGCAGCGGTCCGATTGCCCCATGTAAGTAAGTTATATTGCACCAGAAATATGAAATGAAATTCGACAGGTACAATCTACAGGACACCAAGCCATGTGCTTCCATTAGTCCCTACCCATTCTGTAAAACTCCATGCCGTATCTCTGGGCAGTACCAACAGGCGTCACATTTGAATGATAACAATATCGTTGTTCTGTTCCAGAGACTTTCAAGGTCATGTGGCTTGAGGATTGTTACTACTCACAGTCATGTTTTCTACAAGCAAATAGCCCATATCAGGGAATTGGCCTTTTCCAGAAGTAGCAGCTTAAGTGCCATGGCACAGGTTTTATCTAGAGATGGAGAAAGAGAAATAAATCCCCACCTGAGACCGGGTTCCCTTGCGAATCTCTCTCAGTGATCAGATCTGAAAGCCAGCATCGCTGACCACTGCCCAGTTAACCTGTTGAAACCCAAGAACACCGTTAGGACATTTTGGTAACTGCTCCCATGGGAGAAGTTTTCAGTGCGGAGATTTTGCTAAAGCCTATGAAGAGTGCTGAGCCCAAGAGAGCTGAATGTCCAGGGAACAGAGAAGCAGACCAGCAGACGGTCCCCAGACATAGGTAATATCTACTTTCTCTCCAGCAGCATCTCCCTTACTAATCTCAGGCCTGATGACGAAGTAACCCAAGTGCTTGTTGCCAGGCCTTGGCTCATATCAACAGTTGTGATGACTAGGGTCAGAAGGTCACTGTGAGGCGTGATGACACGTCTAGCTGCCTAACCAATCAGGCACGGGACTCAGGCAAATAATGGGTGGGGGAGTGAGGGAACTGCTCCTGA
>NW_011921146.1:0-2580 GCF_000151845.1 Pteropus vampyrus
TCCTGTAGGTGGGAGCGTGAGACCGCTCAGCTCCCCACCTCGACGGTGGCCCTGACCCCAGCCCCTAACCCCGTCCCCACCCCATCCCCTGGGGACAGACTGGTAGGAGACCCCCCGTTGTGGCATCAACGGGAAGTTCAGGCTGTCCTTTAGACCACATAAAAATAAGGAAAAGGCCGAGAGACTCCTAAAAGTCAAAATGCCACGGAAGGTGGAAGACAGCGGCCCCCTAGAAGGGACGACTTGAGATCTTCGCTGTCCCTATGCATCTGTGTCCCTAAGGACGGGACTCGCCCCAAGTGTACAAAGAGCTGATGCGGGGAAGAAGATAAGCAGCTTAGAGCAGTGGGGGTGGGGGGTGGGGGGTGGGGGGCGCGCGGCTCTAAGCTGGCAGGTGGCGAGGTGGGCGGGCAGGGCTCCCACTGGGCGAGGGGCTGGTGTGGCTTAAACTTCCCACCAGTGCCACCAGAGGGCGCACCTGGCTCCTCGCCAGTCTGCTGGGGCCGGGGTGTCAGTGGGGGTGTCGGGGAGCTGGGGCGGAGGGGCTGGGGCTGAGCAGCCGGGGTCCTGCCGCGTCCTTCTGTGCGCACCCACCCGGCCCGCCTGTGAGCGGGGGCAGTGGCCAGGGGACACCTCCCTGCACTCGGCGGTGTGTCACGAGCACTCTGTGACAAGCACCCTGGCGGGTTGGGGCATAACGGTTCTCCAGGGCCGGCCGCTGTCAGCGATCGCTGCGCCTGGCCGTACGCTGAGCTCTTGGGGCACAGAGAGGTCAGCCAGCGAGGGTGGCGCTGAGTCGGGAGCGGGGCGACCGTCCCCGCCGGCCGTGCGGTAGCTCCGGCCCCTGCCCGCGGGGCTCTGGGTCCGAGGGCGAGGGCGAGCGGGCCCCATGGCACCGGCGCACGGACGTGCGGGCAGATGGAGGGGCGTGCACCGGGGTGTTATTCCGGGGAGCGGGCGGGGTGGGGGGCGGTGAGCCCCAGGGGAGGGGTGGACCGTGTGGACACAGGCGGGCGCCCGTGCCCCGCCCGCTGCCGTGCTGGCCTCTGGGAGCCAGCTCGGGTGCGCGCCCCGACCTCCGGAGCCTCACCCCTGCAAGAAGCCCTGTGTGTCGCCGGCGCCCTGCGAATGCCTGGGGTCTGTGGCGGGTCCTCTCCGCATGCAGCACGCGGGGCAGACGCCTCGCTCTGCTCCCAGGGAGCTGACGCCCAGCCGAGATGGGTCCGGCCAGGAGGCACAGCCTCAGGCGACGTGGCGGAGGGCGGCGCCTGGCGCGTGGCGCAAACCGAGGCGGTTCTGGGGCGCTCAGCTCTGGGGGCGTCGGAGTCTGCTCCGACGGGCGGGGCTCCCGTCCCCGCTGAAGCGCCCCGCTCCGTGGCCCGTGCGTGCTGCACCGGCCTTGGCTGCTGTGAGACGCAGATGCCGCCCAGGTCCCTCAGGGCCCGGCATCCGGTCAGCGGGTCCCTGCCGCGGCCCTCGCTCTGCGACTGCTCCACCTCGGGGGACAGGCAGCCCCACGTCCCAGGGGTCGTCCAGAACCACAGGCCTTCGGAGCAGATGCTCTGGACGCCCGCCACACACACCTTCCTGGTGGCGGGGAGCGGGCCGCCCCGCGAAGACACAAACACACAGGGGTGACGGCACATGGGGCCCCCGGGCGTGGGAGCCTGTCATGGCCGCCGCAGGAGAAGCAGGTGCCCTGCGGATGTCACCTTCTCAGTGATAACAGCGAACTTCCTTTCAAAGCGGGGAGGGGGCAGCGTTGAAGGTGCACGTTGGGGTTCGGGGCCCGGGTCAAGGTGGTGTCTTGAGATGGGGGGATGACACGGGGTCTCGGTTGACGCATCTGATGCGTCCCCACGCGAAACGTGTTATTTTTCTGATCAGAGAGGTGAGTGCTTAGAACAGTCTAAAGGGTGTATGAGGGAGTTCGCTCTGCGGGGCGGAGCCGAGCCACCTGGAGGATGAGGGGAGAGAGGCCCCGACCCGCGCCCTGCGCCCTCTGCCCTCCACCCTCTGCATAAACACCCGGCAGGCAGGATTTCTCCCCGTGGGCAAGGATGGGTCACCAGGGAGGGGGGAGGGGCGGGGGGATGGCAGAGGGGACAGCACAGGAGCAGTAGAAATGCCCTTCATGCCCTTTTACATTTCACATGGGACTGGGGCCCGTTGTCTGGCAACCGTGAGCGGCCCCCGCTGGCAGGTGCGCCATTGTGACAGCCTTTCCGAAGCCCGTGTCATCAAAGGGGCTGCTGACATCAGCGTCTGCAGAGGCTTGGCCCCCCGGGAGAGCTGGGGTGGGGGTCTGGCCAGCGCTTTCACAGAGACCCATAGGACGTGCCGTCCAGTCCTTGCAGAATAGCTTTGGGCACCTCACGTCACAGTAACCGAGGTATAGGGGCAGATCCTCCCCCGCCCACTCTGGCGCTTCCTCAGCGGCCAGGCAGAGGCCGGTGGGGGAGGGGTGTAAGGGCCGCCCAGGAGAGAGGAGCCCTGGGCGTCCTGTGTGTGGGCACCTCTCAAGCCAGACCTGCCACGTTTCCCGCGGAGCGCGTGTGGCATGCGGTGGCCGCATGGGTG
>NW_011921147.1:0-1531 GCF_000151845.1 Pteropus vampyrus
AAGACAGTCAACACATTAAGAAAGGGTATTTGCAAAACCACGTCGGATAAAGGACTTGTATCCAGAACAGACAAACTGTTTGCAGGGTGACCAGCTATCCTGGTGGGGAGAACAAGAGTACTGGTGTCACCTAGAGTCACAGCTGCAGGCGGCGGGGCCGGGATTTGAACCCCGTGTGTTAGACTCCAAGCCCCAGGCTCCACGCGGCAACTTAATGCTGCTTCTCCACAGGGTCCAACACCGCGGCACGGGAAGGGACCCCGGCGCTCAGGCGCCCTGCGACCAGGCCGGGAAGAAGGCCCGGACGCGGCCCTGGCCGCTCCGGGGAGGCCCGGCGGCTCGAGGCGCCTCCGTTGGTGGAATCGGTTTCCTTTTGTGTCACGTGGCGATGGGAAATGCACTTTTCACGGTGCAGTCGGCACGGGGTGCGACCGCACGCGTGCGCAGCGGCAGGTGGGGATGGCGGTGACGAGGGGGGCACGCCATGGAGGAGGCCTCCCGGGGCGACCTGCTGGCGACACGACTCTGCACCCTCGGGTGGAACACCTCTCGCTGGCTGTGGGCACGCGGCCACAAGCTCAGTGAAACGTCTCGTGAGGGTGCTCCCAATCTGACCCATTCACGGTGACTCACGTTTGGTCTTGAAAGAAAGAAAGAAAGAAAATGCCTTTATGAGCACGTTTGTGCTGTGTTAATTGTCACAACACATCTTTGGAATAAACCGCACACAGAGACGCACGTCGGTCCTGTGGTTCTGGCTGGCACGTGAGTCACCAGGCACCTGTCTTTGGGGAGCCACGCGCGGCGCCTCTGCTCCTGACCGGTGGGGCCTGGCCCTGCCTCAGGGCCCAATGAGTGGGGGCGAAGCGGGGGAATCAGAGAGGACCGACTCAGCCTGTGGTCTGCAGAGACGAGGGAGAAGCGAGGGGAGCCCTCTGCACGGGACCCCGGCCTGTGGACACAGCACGGCGGGGCCCAAGCCCGGAGGATCCGGCGTGCCTGGGCGGGGCAGGAGCCACTAGCAGGTGCGTCCAGGGAGGCCCGTGCTGGGCAGCCGGAGCCCAGTTGGAGAGGAAAGGCCTGCGGGTCCCAAGCCACCTTGCACACCAGAGGTGGCCCAGCCTGTGCTGCCCGGTGAAGGGCCAGCCCGGGTCAGCCTGGCTGATGGGGAGGAAGGCAGAAAATGAAGCCTGCGGCCTCTGTGGTCACTTCTGGGCTCATGCGATGGCGAATGCTCATGGGAGCCTCAGTCGGAAGGGTTCTCCACACCCCCACCGGCCACGGCCGCACTCCCGAGCCTGCCCCTCCCACGCAGGGTGCTCCTGGGGCCGGCTCTGTTTACGCAACCTCTCCAGCATGACCACTTGGCACAGATGGGGCATTCCTGCTCGGGGCCCACGGCCCCGCCTGTGGCCTGCCTGGGACCCAGGGGCACTGGGCCTGGCAGATACCCGCACAAGCCTCGCAGGCGGTGACAAATCGCAGCCACTCAGCTGGACAAGGGCCACGCCCTGAGCCCCAGTGAGGGGAA
>NW_011921148.1:0-1040 GCF_000151845.1 Pteropus vampyrus
AACGCTGGTTTTCATATCAGCTGTGTAAGAAGATGAACCTGCAGGATTGGAGGGTAAGGATTCTGGCCTAGGTGGGGTCACTCACTCTGTCACACGAGGGTGTGAGCCATCGTGCTCCTGTGAGTCCCAAAGAGCACCAGGGACATTACCCAAGGTTTTCTGTCCATTTCGTGCAAACCTATTCTCTGCCGGACAAATTCGGAAAAGAAGAGGCATTAAACTGGGCTCTCTCAGGAACAGACAGGTCTCTTTTGCTTGTAACTTTTTTCTCTTTACACTTTTCTTTTTTCTTTCCAGCCTATTCCTCTTCTTGGAGAAGCTGCTCTACCAATAGCAAAAAGGAAGTAGCCCCTTGGGCCTGGTAAGTCATCCTGCTCAGCCAGGAGGGTCAGGAGTGGGTCCCCAAATTGATAAGGCGGATGTCCTCTTCTGACACTTGCAAATTGGGAGAAGGTGGAGAGTTGAGCTGGAAGGTTCTGCTGATTCAAGTAATTAGATTGCCATTTGGAGGATGACTGAGGAGCCTTGAAATGGATGAATGAACAGAAAAGTCAGTCTACAGAAAGAAAAGAATGAAAAAAGAAGCAAAGAAAGAAGCAGACTACAGGTACAAACTTGCAGTTATGAGATGAATAAGTCCTGGGGAGAAAATGCACAGCTCGATGACTATAGTTAATAATACTGTGGTGCATATTTGAAAATTGCTAAAAGAATAGATCTTAAAAGTTCTCATCATATGTGTGATGAGAGATGTAAACTAAACTTATTCTGTAATCATTAACACACACATGTATCAAATCAAAATGTTATACACCTAACACTAATACAATGTTAAATGTCAATTACATTTCGACTAAAAAAAAAGGAAATTTACAATGCCTATTAGTATATTTAAAAAAAGATGTTGGCTTTAGGATTTAGTTATATACATTTTCTCTTATTGAAGAAGTACCCAACTATTTTTATTTTCTTGAGTGTTTAATTTTGTCAAAAGTTTTTTCATTATGGAGATAGTCATTATATTGTTTTTCTCCTAAGAA
>NW_011921149.1:0-3544 GCF_000151845.1 Pteropus vampyrus
TCAATGCCCACAAGCCCTGGGGCCTGATAAGCCTGTGTATTTGCCGCAAGCCTGATAGAATTTCTCAAAAGTCTGCACTTTGGCCTCAAAATGAACATGAACTGAGTGCTGAAAGCCAGAGGTACCATATATAAATATATATACATATATATGCATATATATATGCACATATATAAAAGGGAGATTTTTTAAGAAAAAAAGCTCTGTTGCTTTCAGCTCTTTAAGGAAAGCAGGCCGTTCCAAGCACATCCGTCGTCAGGGAGAGTGGACACTGTGGGTCCGAGAGCCACTATGAGACAGTGTCCCAGCTCATCCAACAGGCCCCGGGGTTCCGTGCTGGGGCCTCTCTTCCTTCCTATTTTTCAAATGTGACATCAGAGCTCTGGACTGGATCAGACACCTCCCTGTCCTTCACCTCCCTGTCCTTCACCAGGAACCATTTTGGCTTCCTCTTCTACAAGGTTGGACGGGAACATGGGACAATGGAATGGTCGCCCAAAGAATCGCTGGTCACACTGACTGTGGGTGGCCCTGAAGTCTACAGAAGTATACACAAGGGAATTAGACCAATTTTCTGTCCCAAGGAGCTCAATGGTTGCCTGAGAGCTTGTCAAACATATGTACCCACTACCCGCAGAGGACTGAACAAGGCCACAAAGCCCCAGGGCCTGACAAGCCTGTGTATGTGCCGCAAGTGAGCAATTTCTCAAAGGTCTCTACTTTGGGCGCAAATTGGACATGAACTGAGTGGTTAATGCCAGAACTACCATACATATATGTGCATATATATGAATATATATGTGCATATATATGAATATATGTGCATATATGTGCATATATATGAATATATGTGCATATATATATCTATATATATATGCGCATATATATATGGTGGATTTTTAGGAAAAAAGGCTGTGTTGCCCTCAGGTCTTTAGGGAAGGCAGGCCGTTGCACGCACATCCACTTTCCCGGATTGTGGACTCAGGGGTTCCCATAGACACAATGAGACAGTGTCCCAGCTCATCAAAGAGGCATGGGGCTCCGTCCTGGGGCCTCTCTTCCTTCCTGCTTCTTCAATTTGATATCAGAGCTCTGGACAGGCACAGACACCTCCCTGTCCTTCACCTTTGTGGCTGGGCTGCTCGTCATGGTTCCTGTACACTCACTCAAATTTCAGAAAACCGAGTCTCATACACGTGATCACACAGCTAATAAGTGACAGAATCACATACAGCCCAACAGGTGTCTAAAGTTTGCCAACCTGACCTCTTTGTAGGAGTTGAAGGATTCCATTTTAGCTTCCTCCTCGACAAGGATGGAGGGGCACATGGGACGATGGAAGGGCGGCCCAAAGCATCACTGGGCACACTGCCTGTGGGTGGCCCTGAAGTCTACAGGAGGATACAGAGAGGAATTAGACCCATTTTCTGTCCCAAGTGCTCAATGGGACCCTGAGAGCTTGTCAAACGTATTGACCCACTACCCGCAGAGGACTGAACAAGGCCACAAAGCCCCAGGGCCTGACAAGCCTGTGTATGTTCCGCAAGTGAGCAATTTCTCTAAAGTCTGTACTTTGCGCTCAAAATGGACGTGAACTGAGTGGTTAATGCCAGAGCTACCATACATATATGTGCATATATATATATATGAATATATATGCACATATATATATGGTGGAATTTTAGGAAAAAGGCTGTGTTGCCTTCAGGTCTTTAGGGAAGGCAGGCCACTTCAAGCACATCCGCCTTCCCGGATTGTGGACACAGGGGGTCCCAGAGCCACAATGATGCAGTGTCCCAGCTCATCCAAGAAGCCCCAGGGCTCCATGCTGGGGCCTCTCTTCCTTCTTGCTTTTTCAATTTGATATGAGAGCTCTGGACTGGAGCAGACACCTCCCTCTCCTTCACAGTTCTGCCTGGGCTGCTCGTCATGTTTCCTGTACACTCATTCAAAATTCAGAAAACTGAGTCTCATGCACATGATTACACATCTAGTAAGAGAAAGAGTCACATACAGCCCAACAGGTGTCTGAATTTGCCAATCTGACCTCTTTCTACAAGGCGAAGGATGCCATTTTGGATTCCTCCTCCACAAGGATGGAAGGGCACCTGGGACGATGGAAGGGCGGTCCAAAGCATCGCTGGGCACACTGCCTGTGGGTGTCCCTGAAGTCTGCACATGGATAAAGACAGGAATTAGACCCATTTTCTGTCCCAAGGAGCTCAATGGGACCCTGAGAGCATGTCAAACGTATGTACCCACTACCCGCAGTAGATTGAACAATGCCCACAAAGCCCTGGGGCCTGATAAGCCTGTGTATTTGCCGCAAGTGAGGAATTTCTCAAAAGTCTGCACTTTGGCCTCAAAATGGACGTGAACTGAGTGCTGAAAGTCAGAGGTACCATATATAAATATACATGCATATATATGCATATTTATATGCGCATATATAAATGGGAGATTTTTTAAGAAAAAAAGCTCTGTTGCTTTCAGCTCTTTAAGGAAAGCAGGCCGTTCCAAGCACATCCGTCGTCAGGGAGAGTGGACACTGTGGGTCCGAGAGCCACTATGAGACAGTGTCCCAGCTCATCCAACAGCCCCGGGGTTCCATGCTGGGTCCTCTCTTCCTTCCTGTTTTTCAAATGTGACGTCAGAGCTCTGGACTGGATCAGACACCTCCCTGTCCTTCACCTCCCTGTCCTTCTCCAGGAACCATTTTGGCTTCCTCTTCTACAAGGTTAGACGGGAACATGGGACAATGGAATGGTCGCCCAAAGAATCGCTGGTCACACTGACTGTGGGTGGCCCTGAAGTCTACAGAAGGATACAGAGAGGAATTAGACACATTTTCTGTCCCAAGGAGCTCAATGGTTCCCTGAGAGCTTATCAAACGTATTGACCCACTACCCGCACAGGACTGAACATTGACCACAAAGCCCCAGGGCCTGACAAGCCTGTGTATTTGCCGAAAGTAAGAAATTTCTCAAAAGTCCCCACTTTTGGCTCTAAATGGACGTGAACTGAGGGCTTAATGCCAGAGCTATATATATATGTGCATATATACATATATATGCACATATATATATGGTGGATTTTAGGAAAAAAGGCTGTATTGCCCTCAGGTCTTTAGGGAAGTCAACCTGTTCCAAGCACATCCGTCTTCCCGGATTGGGGACACAGGGTTTCCCAGAGCCACAATGAGACAGTGTCCCAGCTCATCAGGTAGGCACCGGGGCTCAGTCCTGGGGCCTCTCTTCCTTCCTGCTTTTTCAATTTGATATCAGAGCTCTGGAATGGAGCAGACACGTCCCTGTCCTTCACCTTTCTGTCTGGGCTGCTCGTCTTGGTTCCTGTATACTCATTCAAAATTCAGAAAACTGAGTCTCATGCACATGATCACACAGCTAAGAAGAGATAGAGTCACATACAGCCCAACAAGGGTCTGAAGTTTGCCAAACTGACCTCTTTCTACCAGGCGAAGGATACCATTTTGGCTTCCTCTTCTACAATGTTGGACGGGAACATGGGACGATGGAATGGTGGC
>NW_011921150.1:0-3542 GCF_000151845.1 Pteropus vampyrus
GAGGTATTTAGAAACACGAGAAAATTATATATATGTATATCTATATAAATATACTATATATAGATGGCGGCAGACACATATACACACAGTGTCAATGCAATAAGTGTTAATTCAGATAATATGAATAAATTTATGTCCCATACATTGTGCTTCATTGAGATTTCAAAGTGCGATAATACGTGCCTTTCATTGAGGACGCATCTGTAACAGAAACTATGACTTTATTTCTGTGAATCCAGTAAATACATTTCATGATAACAAGTTCATTTAATCAAATAAAGTCTTAAGCCAATCAAATATTAAAAACCAACTATAACATCCAAAGAAAGAAAATATCTTACTTGTTTAGAAGTTAATCCAAGTCAAAGGATCCACTGGCCGTCGAAGGTAGGATTTTAGATTCTGATAGTAACTCAAACCGGTGAGCCTCCTCCCTGTTCATTGGAGGAAAGGAAACAACTCCACAAAACAGTGCAAAGAATGCAGCCCTCACAGATTCAAAGGATTGCTCCCAGAAACAAAGATTACAGACTTTCCTGACACAGGCTGTCAGGATGGCACAGTGCACATGGTGTCTCGGATCCCCTCCGACCACAAACCAGCTCTTTCATGGCTCTGGGTGAGCTTTACCATAATAGCACTTATACAGCATTGAAAGGTAATGAAAGGTGGAGTTGAGGAAGGTCTCTTTTGGGCCGAGGCCCCTCATGGCACCCTCCCTGAGAGCTGCCAAGGCCAGCCACCGGGTGCACCAGGATCAGTGCACCTTGCAGATGGTTGACACCAAACCAAACTCCTATAACATGGACAAGACAGAAAAAAACCACATCTGGTATAAGGAGAACCCACATCATCTCCACAGACAGCAATGTATAATCATTTCACTCCTGAATCCCAGAGGCCACCTGGAATAGCAGGTTCATAGGGAAACTATGATTCTGTTCTATCCCTACAGTACCTCCTTATGGCAAAGAACACACAAAAAAACAGATGTAGGGGAGGAAAGGATTTTTTCTCGAAGGAAAAGCTCAATCGAGACAACCCTAGAGCTCCAAAAAGGAAGCACATAATTTTAACTGCCCATCTAAGGTACGATAAATTCACACCACTTATACCTTCTAGCAAACACTGCAGACAAGGAATGAAAACTTTTAAGTCGTGTTAGTCAACCCTAAAAACACTGATACGGGAAATGGAAGGAGGACCGAGATCGGTTACCAGGCTCATGTTAGCAGTTTCGGTGTCTACTACTAATATGATTATAACCAAAGCTTTTTTATCTTTCCTTCACCATTTTTAAGGAGCCAGGCTAGAAAACTGTAGTCTGTATTTTTTAATGTGGCCCTTTCCATGTTCTTTGTTTGTTTAGCTCGGTCTGCTCAGGCAGTTGTGGCCTGTGTTTACATTTCTCATCTCCTAAGGCATCTCCTTTTTTATGAAAATGACACAAAAGCCACAGTCACAGAAAACAATGACCACCCATGAAAAGAAAGTTTCAACAAAGGAAGCCGAGAGTGGCTAATTCCAAGTAGCTGGCTTCGCAAATATTTTTTTTACAACCGTCTTAACATCTTAGTAAAAAAGACTGGCAACTCTTCTAAATTCATCCAAACCATGCAGAAATATACTAAAAAGGCTGATGGGATAGATACACTGCTTACCTCTGCCAACACACCTGTGGTCTCTCTCAGCTACAGTAGTTTTCAGGAGAGAGCAGTATTCCAGCCATTAATTCTCCTGGTGCCTAAGCAGATGTGAGCTTTCTAGTTCTTAAATCCAATAGAAATGCTCCGTCGAGCCCAAGCATCTTTAAAAACCAAGGGAGGGAGGAGGGATGAAAACAGGCAGGATCTAAACTCTCCAAATTTCTTTATTCACAAATACTGTCTCCATCAATCGGAATCTCTATGAAAGTTGTTGTTAGACCTGGGGAAATGCGGGCTAGAATTAAGATAGAAGCGGTTCCCCATTACCTGTACACCGATGGACCCAAATATCTTCAGTTGCTATATAATATAAACCAAAAAATAGATAAACCAATTTTAGTGCTTCTAGGCACGCTTACTATCTTACATCACAAATAACAAAACCCGAAGTTTTCCACACCAAAATAATCCTCTCCTAGTTCCTCTGATCAACCTTCTATCCGCACCCTACACCATTCATTGCACACAGACAGCTTCTCATAAACCTTTCCCTCCCATGGCAGTTCCACCACACACCACCTGGGGGAGCCAAAGGGACACCGACCCCCTCACCACAATGGAACCACCAAAAAAGCCTCCTGAAACTTCTCTATTGTGCTTAATAAAAATGCAGAGCAAAGTCTGCCTGCAGAAAGAATACGTGGTTCATGCTGGGTCGCAAGAACGGGGAGAGTCATGCCAGGTCACATGTGTCCATGCTCGGTCACATGAATGTGACTCAAAGGTAGGCGATGAAAAGCATGGAGGGATCGCGTTGGATTTAGCCCAGGAACCGACCACATCCCTCGAGCCTGAGTTCACAGACTGGCAAATTGTCCCAGGACCAGCACTCCCAGAACTCTTGTCCCGTTGATCCTAAAACCTCACCTCATGCTTGACCCCACCCTCTACCCGGCTGCACCCGAACTCCTCCTGAGACCAAACGGCCAGTCAAACCTGCAGAAAACCCATCAGTATCTAAGCACAACGAGCTAGCTTCACAAATGTTGTTTTACTGCCAATCGAATTTTACAGGAGACGATGAACTCACATCACTTCTAACTTAGACCTAACGATGCAGACCGCGACTAGGATTTTTATTATACACTCACGTGGGATTTACATAAGCATGAAAATGAGAAGAGCTCAACAGGTAAATTGTAGTGAGGTAACACAGAAAGCAATGGTACAGAGTAGGAGGGAGGTCAAAGCTGGTTACTGGGCTCCTACTTGCAGCCTTTCTGTCTATTGCTGAGAACTTTTATTTTTCGCAACTTTTAAGGAGGCGGAAGAAAGGAGAACAGGAATACACAGTGGAGACCTGTATTTTTAAAAGTGGCCCTTTTCAAACAGGCAGGAAACTTTCAATAAATAGTGTGAGTTCACTAAGTCCAAGTTCTCACTTTTACTAATGGTTCACACCCATCTAAATGTATTAGAGGAAAATCCCTGACAGCACTTCACATTCTCTAAAACCCTGCAGAAATAGAATACAAAGGAAAACAGGATGAACAAGGGAGGGTAATGATTAATTTTGCCTACACTCCTCCATCATTTCTGTTACAGCTGTGTACAGGAGGTAACAGTATCCCAAACATAAATTTTCCTGGTGCCATAACGAGATGGCATCTTTCAGTCTCAAATTTACTTAACTGAACTTTCAAGCAGAAATCTTTTATCGACAGAGGAGGGAGGAAGGGCGTCGAAAGGGGCAGGATCTAAGAAAGAGCGGGGATTCTCCAAATCTCTCTGTTCAGACAGAACTACTCCACCAATTAGCATATCTGTGGAAGATGTTAGATTGTAGCCTCTTCCTGTCTACAGATAAGGTGATAACGCCAAGGTATCTTAGTACTT
>NW_011921151.1:0-3541 GCF_000151845.1 Pteropus vampyrus
TATATCGTAGGGAAAGACCACTACCATGGCTATACCCAAATGGGTTCTCTTCCGTGTACTGAATAATCGGCTCATTCCTGGCAAACTTCTGTTGGCGTTGATGACTATGATTACACTGATTTCACAGATTTATTTCTTATTTCATAATTCATTCTTAGAGGAGTATATCACATCTTCTTTCGCGTATTTAAGTTGTATCTATTCTTTTCGCAAATTATCTCTTGATTGACTTGCTTATTCTATAGAGACGTGCACTTACGGCAGCTGTCCGATGTCATATGTAGCTAATTTACTGTGTATCAAGAATAGGAAATGAAATTGGACAGGAGCACTCTAAAAGACAACAGGCCATGAGCTCGGCATTAGTCCCTCCCATCCTGTAAAATACTGTGCCATATCTCGGGGAAATACCCACAGTTGTCACATTTGAATGTTAACTATATAGTTGTTCTGTACCAGAGATTTGCAAGGTAATGTGGCTTGAGAATTGTGACTACTCACAGCCCCCTTATCTACAATAAATACCCCATATCAGGGAATTAGCTGTTTCCAGACGCAGCGGTTTAAGTGCCATGGCAAAGGTTGAATCTGGAGATGGAGAAGGAGTAATAAAATCCTAACTGAGACCGAGTTCCCTTCCGACTCTCTCTGAGTGATTAGATGTTGAAGCTAGAATCGCTGACCACTGCCCAGTTGACCTGTTGAAACACAAGAACTGCATTAGGACATTTTGGTAACTACTCCCACGGGAGAAGTTTTCAGTGGGGACAGTTTGCTCAAGCCTGTGAGGACTGCAGATGCCAAGATAGCTGAGTGTCCAGAGAACAGAGAAGCAGATGAGCAGACAATACCCAGTCATCGGTAATATCTGCTTTCCCTCCAGCAGCACCTCGCTTACTATTCTAAGGGCTGATCACGAAGTAAACCAAGTGGTTGTTGCCAAGACTTGGCTCATATCAACAGGTGTGATGACTCGGCTTTGAAGGCCATTGTGAGGCGTGATGACATGTCTTGGTGCCTGAACAATCAGGCTCTGGGACTCAGGAAAATAGTGGGAGGGGGAGAGAGGGAACTGGTCCTCACCCTCCTTGCCTTCACTTCTAGATAAATTGCCGCTCCTGGAAGAAGCGAGGCTTCTCAGTGGTCTGGGAGAGAAATCAGGCAGATACACCAAGACAATGTGGCATTTTCGTCTGCCTTCAGCAAACCGATTGAGCTGAGGAACTCCAACCCTGATGTGTCATGTAAAGTTTAGGACTGTCATTTGTCCAAATTAGCAAAAATACAATCCATACAGATGACGTTAGGGACACGGGCTAAGGAGATATGTGATCCGATTTCCATTTCCAGTTCTGTGCGATCTCGGGCAAATGCCATCAACTCTGATCCTCTTTGCAAAGTAGGGATCACAACAACCACTCCACTCTTAGGAGTTTCTGAGATCAGATGAGATGAGACATTTGTCCCCCCTCATGTGCGGTTGGCTCCCAGCGTTATGTTACCTTTGGTCAACTGCGTTCCAAAAATATTAAATGGAAACTTTTGGAAATAAGCAAATCACATATGTGATACTTGTCTCCTATCTTCTATCAACTCGTGGTCACTCACCATATTCAGCCCCGAACAAGAAATAACCCATGTGCTGGCGATCAGTGTTCAGATCTTGCCTTTGAGTGCGGTCACAAAATTCTGAGAGCCCTTGTGTGTCGCCCGATTCCTCTTGGTGCTCAGGCTATCAGGCCCTGTGGCTTAGAGAAAGGCCGTGGAATAAGGAGAAAGGGAGTTATTTTGCTCTTTTTTGCTCTCTAATCGGGACCAACTGTGATTCCTGGAGGAAATGCAGCGGCTCAGAATGACTCCACGGTCTGAGTAACACTCAAATAAACCATTACATGGCATTTACCCCGTGAATTGACTAGAAAAACCCCCACCTAGATGGGAAATGCCTATGAGGAGAACAGCATTTGTCCACATTAGTAACATGCTGCTGTACACAGAGGTGGTTAGGAGCAGAAGCTCCAGAGACAGGCTGATTGTTTTTGAATCCCAGTTCTGTGTGACCTTGGGCAAGTGTTTTGACCTCTTGAATTAAAACGTTCCCCCTTCGTAAAGTGGGGATGACAGCTACACTTCCTCCCTTAGCTATTTGTGAGGTTGTTGGCTATGCAACTACTTGTATTCAATCAAACATGAATATCCGATAGTATTCCTGAAAGATTTGCCAACATCTGCTGTTGAGAACCTCACCTTGAATGACTCAGCATGCGCCATGTTCACAGAGACCTGGAACAACCACCCTTGCAGCTTTGGATTTGCTGAGTTCCAGTTCTCACAGGAGACGGAGATGCTGAAGATTGTCTGGACACAGATGGCTGTAAATCTGGGCCTCTAGGCAGGAAGCACTGCTGCTGGTGGTACTTATGCTATTGACGGAGAAGTTACCCCAACTCAGATACAAGGTGATGAGATTCCATAGCCTACGTACGTAGCAAACTTCGGCCGCTGCCTACAGTGCCTTTGTGATGGCTGCTTCCTATGCCTCTTTTGCAAAAGAGTTCCTGATCCTCAGGGCCTTTAGGGAAAATCACTCATTGTACCCCGTGGCACATTCAAGCCATTCCAACATGAATTAGCACAGAATCCTTAAACCTAGTGTTGCAGTCATTGCCGTCGATGAGTCCCCTGACTCTGATCATAATGATTTGCGATTCTGTGGAAGAAGAATTTTATAAATATGATCAGGGTAGAGAGGACCCCCAAAGTATATCTAGTATCTACTGAAAACAAACAAAAAACTAATCTGGATAAAGGGGGAAGAAATAAAATAAATAAATAAATAAATAAACAAATAAATAAATAAATAAATAAATAAATGAATGAATAGATAGATAAAGAAATAAATAGATAAATAAATAAATAAACAAACAAACAAACTGAAAGACACGTTCACATCTCACCCAGTGGGAAATCTTTTCCTAGAATAACAGATACGATAGGGTAAGTTTTGTCCTGACCTACCAATCCTTAGTTGAAAATATGGCAAGTCAAAGTGCATTTACTACGCCTAAACTACCAAACATCATAGCTTAGCCTAGCCTACCTTAAATAGCCCCGGAGCGCTTACATTTGGGCAGTATCGGCAGTAATTACCTGCTTCTTCTCATCGGAATCAGGAGACGCAGTCGAGTGTTTTGTAGACACGATGGGATGTGGAAACCCTAAAAGCGATGTCCAAAAAGCGCTGCAACGCAAAGGACCCTACGTTTCGGCTGTTGATCCTCGTGTTTGTACATCTCTAGGGAAGCTGAGGCTCACTATCGCTGGCCAGCACCACGACAGAATATCATACCTGATATCACTAGCCAGGAAAAGAGGAAAATTCAAAATTTGAGGTACAGTTTCCATGGAATGTGCATCATTTTCGCACCATCGCAAGGTCAAAAAGTAGAACCATTTTATTTTGGGGACCCTTCTTTACAACAAAATGATAAAAAGATGTCTGTGGGCAATTATGCCTCTGAGTTTGGAATAAATATAGCAT
>NW_011921152.1:0-3541 GCF_000151845.1 Pteropus vampyrus
TTTCCTTTTTGATGGCCGGGGCAATGGATAATAGCCACTTTCTTAGGTATTCTCAGATAGCCTCCAAAAGAGCCAAAATCTGCTCCTTGTTCTTAATTTCCTTTCCCCTTGATGTTAATAGTCCTCTTTCCTTGTACAGGGCTCCATGTACAGGTGCCGTTGCAAAGGCATATCGGCTATCAGTGTAGATGTTAACAGTTTTCCTTCGAGCCCATTTAAGAGCTTCAGTTAATGCAATGAGCTCGGCCTTCTGGGCTGAAGTCCCTTGTCCGAGAGCCTGTGCCCAAACCACAGTGTCATCGGCAACTACCGCTGCTCCCGCATACCTGATGCCTTCTGTGACATAACTGCTTCCGTCCGTGTACAGGGTGGCATCTGGGTTGAGCCAAGGCTCATCTCGTAAGTCAGGTCTTACCCCAGTTATGCTTTCAAGCAGGTCACTGCAATCATGTACAGGTTCCTGGGGATCATCATCTGGGAGCAAGGTTGCTGGATTCAATATTGTCGGTTTAGCAAATTGAACCTGTGGAAGGTTTAATAAGAGTACCTGGTATTGGGTGATTCAAGCGTTCGATATCCATCGCTCGGGTGGTCCCTTCAGGAGCCGCTCCACAAAGTGAGGTCCGATAACAGTCACAGGCTGCCCAAGCATCAATTTGTGGGCTTCTTTCACTAGAACTGCCGTGGCTGCAACGGCCCTCAGACAATTAGGCCACCCTGCAGCCACGCAATCTAACCTTTTAGATAAGTGTGCAACTGGTCTTTTCCACGGTCCCAGCATCTGAGTCAATACCCCTAGTTATCTTCCAGAAGAATTGGGGTGCTTGTATTTTTCTTGTCACCTTTTGGTTGCTTGGGACACTCATTCTTCCAGTGCCCTTTCTGTTTGCAATATGCACATTGGTCTTTTTCAAGGCCAACCTGTTTACTTCCTGGTCCAGGTGGCCCGACAAATCCTGATCTTCCTCCTCGGCCCCTTCCTGTTCCTCTGCCTGGCATAGGTCCCTTCCCCACAAACATTATTTTCTGCACATCGTCTCTATTGTTGAAAACTTTCTGGGCTATTTCTAGCAATTTGGATAAATTCTCTCCCTCAAAACCTTCTAGCTTCTGTAACTTTCTCCTAATATCTGGGGCCGACTGGCTCACAAAGGCCAAATTAATGGCTCTTCTATTGTTGGGGTCCTCCGGGTCAATAGGTGTATACAAGCGGTAAGATTCTAATAGTCTCTCTAAAAATGCTGCAGGTGACTCATCCTTGGTCTGAATTACTTCGCTTACCTTGGACAGATTTATTGGTCTACGTGCAGCAGCCCGGAGTCCCTGTAGCAGGAACTGGCGATACCTTAGGAGAGCCTCCTTACCTTGATCCGTATTGGGATCCCACTGGGGACGCTGAGTAGGAAACACAGCCTGTATCCTGGTTAAGTCTGCTGTTGGCAGTCCATTCGGGTCCGTGACTCCTCTGGCTGCCTCCCGCAAAATCCTTTCTTTTTCCTCAGAGGTGACTAAAACCTGCAAAAGCTGCTGACAATCATCCCAAGTGGGCTGATGGGTAAAAAAATAGACTCTAGAAGGGAGGTTAATCCTTGTGGTTTTTCTGAAAAGGATGGCGTTTGCAATTTCCAATTATATAAATCACTAGTACTGAACGGCGAGTGGATGACAGTAGGCTCACCTCCACCTCCTGGAATCGCCTTCAATGGGGCTTGAACAGATACTGGCTCTTTCAGGGAGGTTGAATCAGGGGAAGGTGGCCTACTACCCCTAGACCGGGTTACAGGAGGTTCTGGTCTTTCCGGAGGAGGACGTCCACTCCCATCACCATGATAGGGTGGTGGATACCAGTCATCCTCCAACGGAGGGCCCTGCAACACTGGTGGGGGCTTCTTAAGACCTTGGGGTATGGCTGCCATTACAGTAACGGGGGCGCGACTGCAATTCTGTAAGTACTTAGGGGCATCAGAAACAACGTCAATCCATACATCAATATAAGGAATTTGGTCAGGATGCCCCGGGTTCCCATAAACAACACCCCGAACCCGAAATGCAGTCTGTAAATTAAATGATCCCTCGGAGGGCCATCCTACTCCGAAGGTCGGCCAATCTAGTTGACAAAACCGCTGCAAATCAAAAGGGGTTACTAAAGCACCATAAGCCTTTGCCCTGTGACGGAAATCTTTAAAGTGATTAAGCATGCATTGAAGCGGTGTTAGCTTACCCTGTGATTGTCCCATCGTTCCACAGTAAAGCACACGAAGCAACACAAGAAAAACAGACACAGACTAACGAACCAAAAAACAAGACTGAGAAAACTGTCGTCACAGTCTCAGTCGACCGCCGACTTACTTGTCGCGTCCGACGTCCGCACGGTCCTGGGGCCCTTACCAAAAACTGCCTCAGCACTCCCAAGATCACGCTCCACAAAGCGAGAAACCACGGGCGGTGGGCTAGGGCAAGTGCCCTAGAGGCCTCCCCAACCGCAAATGGTCCAACGCCCTGGTGCACTGATCAATTTTCCCACAACGAGAAGATCTCGCTGGGGCCTCCAAATGTTGTGACCGAAATAACCAGGCCCAACTCGAGTGCTCTAGTCCAAGAGACAGTTTATTAGCCGGCGGCTGTCCTTGCAAAGGAGCAGCCCCGAGACGCAGGGGCACAAAGATTTTAAGCCCTCGATCCCATCCCCCACATCCTTAATCTTTACACAAAAGACTATATCTCCTCCATTCATTAACTGATAACTAAGAGGTGGGTAAGCAAGCAGGGGTACAGAAGCAGAATGCGTCATTGTTAAAATATTTTGTACCTATAGGCAGTGATCCGGCCAGTAAATCCCTTTAGTTAATAAATTTTTAGCAGATAACTAACTAGAAGTGAGACATGGCCGTTAGCACGTACCATGTCTTATCCTTAACCTATTGTTTCTAAAGGTGAGGGCACTACAATAACAGAATAAAACAAAATATTTATGTTCATCTGATTGTGCTGGCTGAAAAATTACTGCTTGGCTATTGCCCATGGGAACATAATGCTCTAACAATAAGCTTTCTGATTCTGTACCCCACTTGCACAACCGACCTGTGGGTTGACAGTTAGTAAAAAGAAGAAAAATAGACTTGTGTGTTCAAACAGGATGAAGAATGGAGGGTTAGGGCTTAAAAACCCTGTACCTCTACATTTCGGGGTTGCTTAATTTGTGGTCTGCGTACCCCTGGCAGACCCAGCTGGCTGAATAAAGAGTGTGTTTCCTATAACTCACTGATTTCTGGTGGTCCATGTGTCTATCAGGGGCTGGCGGCTATAACATGAGAAAATCTAATTAATGTAAAATGTTATACACATTTCATGTTTTTAGGATATAATTTTAAACAGTCCTAAAATATTATAAATATCCTAACATGTCAAAAATGAAAAGAGCACAAGAGTGTGACTGAGTGATTTTGCAGTAGTTCAAATGATTTGTATTTTAAAAGATAAATTTTAAAAGATAAAATTTCATCTAAGTACATACTGTAAGATAAAATGCAAAAAAGCTGAT
>NW_011921153.1:0-2500 GCF_000151845.1 Pteropus vampyrus
TCGAGGAGGTGATCGCAAAGCTCATAAGGCCCGGAGGCCTGAAATCAGACCCACAGCTGTCTGCAGTGTCCCCCAACTGACCTCTTTCCAGCGGGTGACGGCCTCCAGGGACGGAGGGGCCAAAGCCTCCCTGGGTCCGCTGTCTGTGGGTGGCCTGGAGCTCTGCACGAGGATACAGAGAGGAATGAGACGCCGTTTGTACCTCTAGGGGCTCAAAGGGTCACTGAGTGCTTCTGCAACTTCTGTACCCCAGTACCCGCAGACGACCGAGGATCGCCCTCAGAGCCCCGAGGCGCCGGGAGGGCCGTGAATTTGCCGCAAGTGAGCCGTATCTCGGAAGTCTGCAGTTCCGGCTCAAAATGGACGTCAGTAGAGTGCTTTTTGCCAGAGCTTCCCTAGATATAGCTATATCTATATCTGTAACTGAATCTATAGATATCTCTATATCTCTATCTCTCTCGCTTTCTCTGTTTCTCTCTCTCTATCTCTCTATCTACCTATCTATCTATCTATGTATCTGTCTATTTCTCTCACTCTTTCTCTCTCTCTCTCTCTCTCTCTATATATATATATATCTATATATATATATATATATATATATCTATATATATATATACACATATATATACCCGCAGACGACCCAGCACCGCCCTCAGAGCCCCGAGCCGCCGGGAGGGCCGTGAATTTGCCGCAAGTGAGCCGTATCTCGGAAGTCTGCAGTTCCGGCTCAAAATGGACGTCATTAGAGAGCTTTTTGCCAGATCTACCATATACATATATATGCATATATATGTTCATCTATATGCATATATATGTATATGGTGGATTTTCGAAGGAAACCTGTGTGGACCCTGGTCTACCGGAGAAGACAGGCCGCTCCCAGCACCTCCACCTCCCCGGAGTGTGGACACTGGGCGATACAGAGCCACAATTCAGCATGATCTCTTTTCATCCCAGAGGCCCCGGGGCTCCTTCCTAAGGCCTCTGCTCCTTCCTGCTTTCCGCATGGAAATCAGACTTCAGGACGGAAGCAGACACCTCCCTCTCCCTCACCTTTCTGCCAGGGATGGTCGTAATGGTCCCCGTGGACGCATTCAAAATGAAGAAATGAAAGGCTCGAAGAGGTGATCGCAAAGCTCATAAGGCACGGAGGCCGAAATCAGACCCACAGCTGTCTGCAGTGTCCCCCAACTGACCTCTTTCCAGCGGGTGACGGCCTCCAGGGACGGAGGGGCCAAAGCCTCCCTGGGTCCGCTGTCTGTGGGTGGCCTGGAGCTCTGCACGAGGATACAGAGAGGAATGAGATGCCGTTTGTACCTCTAGGGGCTCAAAGTGTCAGTGAGTGCTTCTGCAACTTCTGTACCCCAGTACCCGCAGACGACCGAGCATCGCCCTCAGAGCCCCGAGGCGCCGGGAGGGCCGTGAATTTGCCGCAAGTGAGCCGTATCTCGGAAGTCTGCAGTTCCGGCTCAAAAAGGACGTCAGTAGAGAGCTTTTTGCCAGATCTACCATATACATATATATGCATATATATGTTCATCTATATGCATATATATGTATATGGTGGATTTTCGAAGGAAACCTGTGTGGACCCCTGGTCCACCAGAGAAGACAGGCCGCTCCCAGCACCTCTACCTCCCCGGAGAGTGGACACCGGGCGTTCCAGAGACCACAATTCAGCATGATCTCTTTTCATTCTAGAGGCCCCGGGGGCGTCCTTCTAAGGCTCTGCTTCTTCCTGCTTTTCTGCACTGGAATTCAGACTTCAGAACGAAGCAGACACCTGCCCTCTCCGTCACCTTCTGCCTGGGATGGTCGTAATGGTCCCCGTGGACGCATTCAAAATGAAGAAATGAAAGGCTCGAGGAGGTGATCGCAAAGCTCATAAGGCCCGGAGGCCGAAATCAGACCCACAGCTGTCTGCAGTGTCCCCCAACTGACCTCTTTCCAGCGGGTGACGGCCTCCAGGGACGGAGGGGCCAAAGCCTCCCTGGGTCCGCTGTCTGTGGGTGGCCTGGAGCTCTGCACGAGGATACAGAGAGGAATGAGACGCCGTTTGTACCTCTAGGGGCTCAAAGTGTCAGTGAGTGCTTCTGCAACTTCTGTACCCCAGTACCCGCAGACGACCGAGCATCGCCCTCAGAGCCCCGAGGCGCCGGGAGGGCCGTGAATTTGCCGCAAGTGAGCCGTATCTCGGAAGTCTGCAGTTCCGGCTCAAAAAGGACGTCAGTAGAGAGCTTTTTGCCAGATCTACCATATACATATATATGCATATATATGTTCATCTATATGCATATATATGTATATGGTGGATTTTCGAAGGAAACCTGTGTGGACCCCTGGTCCACCAGAGAAGACAGGCCGCTCCCAGCACCTCCACCTCCCCGGAGTGTGGACACCGGGCGTTCCAGTGCCACAATTCAGCATGATCTCTTTTCATCCCAGAGGCCCCGGGGCTCCTTCTAAGGCCTCTGCTCCTTCCTGCTTTCCGCACTGGAAA
>NW_011921154.1:0-2520 GCF_000151845.1 Pteropus vampyrus
TGTAGGTTCATCCATCAGTTGTAACAAATATACCACTGTGGTAGGGAATAGTAATAGTACGGGAAGCTGTGTTTTGTAATAGAGAATATATGGGAACTCTGTACTTTCTGC
This sequence comes from Pteropus vampyrus, assembly GCF_000151845.1. Classification (NCBI taxonomy): domain Eukaryota; kingdom Metazoa; phylum Chordata; class Mammalia; order Chiroptera; family Pteropodidae; genus Pteropus; species Pteropus vampyrus. Next base: position 112 of record NW_011921154.1, read on the forward strand.
TCAATTTTGCTGTGAATCTAAAACTGCTCTAAAAAGTAAAATCTTTTTTACAAATCAGAAGAAAAAAGGTATCTTGATTAGAAGTAATGTTCAACAGAAAGAACAGAAATAGAATTGGGCTCACCAATACAGCAGCTCTCTGTGCCAGATTACCTTCTGCTTAATAATTTTAATCTTGAGCAATTTTGTTAATCTCTCAGAGCCTCAGTTTCTCATCTACAAAAGGTAGAATATTAGTACTTACCTGCTTCTAATTTTGAAACATGTACATAAATTAACACATGCAAAGTGCTCAGAATAGCCTCTGGTGAATAATTTAGTGATGTATTAGTAATTACGATTATTACCCCCTTGTTTCTAACCTCAGTTTCTATCATCATATCTATAACACTTTCTTTCTTCTTATGTATCAATTTTTCTAAAACTTGTCTCTCCTAAAATAAAATAAAATAAAATAAAATAAAATAAAATAAAATAAAATAAAATAAAATAAAATAAAACCTGTCCCTCCTTTCATTGCCTCATTGACTCAATCTAAAATGACATCAAAAAAATTAAGATTTGGATGGTTTCCTACATTTGGAGAGAGACCTTAAACATGTTCACAACTTCTCTGCAGAATGAAAAATTCTACCAGACCAACAGATTTTAATGTAACACAATATAAAAGTTCGCTGATATGTTTACATAGATTCCACACTGCAACTAACCTTTAAGAAATGACTATTTATTAAATTTTGGTGTGGTATCAAATAAGTTTCTACAATTATCTGAAAAGGTTATTAAAATACTCCTTTATCCAACTACATACTTATGAGACCTGATTTTTTCCATATACTTTAACCAAAACAAAATACTGCAAGAGCTTGAAAGCTGAAGCAGGTATGAAAACTATACATACATACATACATATATATATATATATATATATATATATATATATATATATATATATATATATATATATATATATATATATATATATATCTGTCTTTTATTAAGCCGGTATCAATGATACTTACAATAAAGCAATACCACTCTTTTCTCTACTTTTTGTTTTTGAAATCTTATTTTTTCATAAAAGTGTGCTATTTAATAGGCAATGGTTTATTGTTATTTTTAAATGAATAAATGACTTAAAATTTTCTAGCTGTAATTTCTAATACATAAACAAATAGACAAAACTACATGAACAAAACTCCTTGAGGATCCTCAATAATTTGTGACAGTATGGAGTGTGAGACCCAAAAGCATAAGACCTGCTATTCTAATGAAATGGGTATTAGCATGTAACTAGCCTTGCCTTAAGCTACTTGGGTAGCAGAAAAGTGTAATCCTTGGTAGAACTGGGGAGTTTAGCGAGGTTACAACAAAACCCAGAAGTTTCTTTCAGAATCTTCTTATTTTCTCTCTCAACAAACTTCTTTCCTAAATTAAGTACATTTTTCTAAAATGAGTTTTAATCAGTTTCGAAATCAGGAGACAGCTTGGGTTATAAAATAATATGATTTATAGAGCCTGCATCATCAGTTCTACTTGTTCAACAAAGAAATCTTCTGATACAAAGTAATTCAGAATCTGTTCTGTAAATTAATAGCAAATGATATTCTCTTAGAGGTCTGTCATTCATTATCATTAGCTGCTCATGAGTCTTGGTAAATGGTATGAAAAGCTATACACCACAAAATGACAACTACATATTTTCACAAAATTTAAATGAAACTAAAGGTTTCCAATAAGGATTAAACTAAATCTCTTTATGTTAGTTCCAATTCTATCAAATATACATCTCAAACCAGAGGAGAGTTCACAAATAGCCAAATAACTTTGAAAAGCTTATAAATCTATTATTTAAATAAGCAGATATTTTGCTACTTAAAACTAGAAAAAGCAATTCTTAACATGCCCACTTTTCTCAAATGCTTTACAGATATACAAAATATAGTAAAAAATTACAGAATAACCAAAAATGTCCACGGTATTATTGTGACTAATTTGAATGATCTTTGAAAGTAAAATATTGCAGAAGGTTCTCTGAATAACATTCACTCTTAATATTTCCCAAGACATTCATCCACATCTATAAATTTACAACTCACAGTCACATTTTATTGTCCAAGTTTATATTTAAAAAAATTAAAAAGTATCCCTTTAAAAAAACACCAATAAGAAAATTGTTTCTTCCAATAGAAAAATAATAAACACATAACATCCAGAAAGGAGAATATGAGAATTTAGGTAGTAAGGCTTCCTTAGTTTAATTAAATGGCCTCATTTCGGTAAATTTATGTTATAACAAGGAATTCTGTTGAATGCTGATTTTTAAAAAAGTATTAACAGTAAACTTTTGGGAAATTCCAAAGATCATTTTTCAGACTTAATAAGGTACTTCTTCAAACGAAGCTTAAT
>NW_011921155.1:0-1607 GCF_000151845.1 Pteropus vampyrus
CCTGACAGCTGCGTTGCCCAGGAGAGAAACAGCAGGCGCGGTCGTGGTCGATCCGCGGTGAAGTACGTACCGGTCACAGCAGGTATTCACCCCCCCCAAGTACCAGGTATCTCTTCCCCGTGCCCCGGAGAGCCCCCGTTTAAAAGAGGACGCGCGGAAGGACCCGTGTGCGACACCACAGCTCCGCGCCACCGCAGCGCGGGAGCCGGCCGCGTGCAGGGGGACGCCGACACCCTCGTGGCCCGCGGGGGGCGCCGGCACCCGCCCCCACCACCCCACACTCCCATCCGCGGGGGGCCCCGGCACCCTCCTGGCCCGCGGCACAGCGCCTGCTCTCTTGGGGTCCGTGCAGAGGACCCTGTTGATGGGGGCGGCAGGCGCCCCAGCATTTCTACTCCCCAATATGATTGACAGGCTTTCAAGGACACTAAGGGGTGGCGCTGTGGCCAGGTGTCCGTGGGCACTGCAAGGCGTGGCCGCGGGTTTCCGTGTGGCTAAAACGCGCTGTCCAGGGGTACCACCCAGCAGGGCGGCGGTGCAGAGGGAGCCATCGCTCCCAGCGCCCCCTGAAAGCCAGGCAGCTGCCGACCTCCCCTGAGACCCGAGAGGCCCCTGAGAGCTGGGGTAGGGGGCGCCCCTGACTGGCGTTTCACTCTCTTCTCCCGGATCAAAGTGGAAGGGTGACCCGAGGGCGCGGTGTCAACGGAGCTGCCAGGGGTCGCAGGTGCAGGTGGGCGGGACTTCCAGGCGACCATGACACTCCCTTCCTGCAGTGAAGAGCCAGGGCGAGAGGGAGCTGCCGGCCTTCCTCCCCCCCGCCCAGGTCTCCTGCCTCCGTCGTCGTCGCTGTGGACGCGGCTCAGCCCGCCTGGGAGGCTGGGAAGACCCGCGGGAGCCGGGCAGGCGCGACATTGTATTGTTATACGACATCACATCTTACTGTTCCATTGTCCATCATGTCACATTCCATTACATTATTACATCGCGTCGTTACTTTCGGGCATATGTGTACACGTGTACCGTTTCACTGCGGATAAACAGCTCACATTTTACATAGGATTTTATTCACACTCTCGTGGCAATAATCCCCCTCTACAGAGCAGTGTATTTCTGCCCCATCCGACCCAAACACCAGCCCTTCCTGCTCAATAAACATCCAAAGCAGGCCACATATGTAATGACAGATTTTCTGGTAAATTTAATCTTTTTAAAAAGCCGCTATATTATTACTACTATGAAATTTCAAGGTCATGGTTACAAATTTGTAGAAGAAGCACTTTCCTACGAGCAGAGGCACACGCATCGCCTGTGCCTCTGCTCCACTGACCAGGTGCTTGAGGCACAGAAGCCACTGACAAGTCTCACCTCTTTGAGAGAACAGCATTTGCGAGAGAGGAAAGTCAGCTGTTAGGGACTGGCGCGGGACGGCAGCTGGCCCCTAACAGTATGTGTTACTTTTTCATAATGCTCACAGTTGGATCAATGAGAAATTTACCGTAGAGCCCTGCAGTATCAAGGGACAGCAGTCTCTTCGTGTCCCTTCGTTCTTTTGCAGAAGTGACCCAGATGGTCTTGGATGGCTCCAACGACCCCATGATGACATCGAT
>NW_011921156.1:0-3524 GCF_000151845.1 Pteropus vampyrus
TCATATGTAAGTGGACAGATCCAGGGTTCACATTCAAGGTGAAGCTAATTCGCTCCTCACCTAATACTGAACCAAAAATTGTTTTAGGCCCAAATAAAGCCCTGTCTCGGCCGCAAAGCCCCCAAACACCCCTCCAAGAGAATACTCCTCTCCCTCCCCAAAGCACTGCCTATCAAGCCCGTTTGCCCCCCGTTAGGCTTTCCACAGGTGAGGCCCTAAAGGCCCTAGCTAATGCCACTGCACAGTCCCTTAACACCTCGACCTATGAGGATTGCTGGATGTGTTTTTCCCCTGTTCCCCCTCTTTATGAAGGCATTGCAACTGTCTCGCCAGACATGACCTATACCAATGATTCACGGCAGACACGCTGGGTGGACTCTCCTTTTTCTGAGTCCTCTCCCGGGCTTACATTGGCCCAATTGTCAGGAATTGGCCTCTGCATTCATAGTACCTCATTGCTTCTTCCCCCTGAATTGTTGCCTATTTGCAATACCTCCCATACGCCTCTAACACAACACCATTTCCTTGTAGCTCCCCAAGGAATGTATTTTGCTTGCTCTTTTGGAATAACCCCATCTATTGTCCCCCAGTTATTGGTAGAAAATCATGAATATTGTGTCTTAGTTGTGCTGCTACCTAAGGTCTCAATACATCCTCCTGAAGATTTGATTCCCTTTTATCATAGTGCCCCGCGTGTCAAAAGGGAACCTGTAACTGCCATCACTCTGGCAGTCCTCTTGGGGTTGGGGGCCACCGGAGCAGGGACCGGCATTGCCTCTATAATTACTACAAATCAACAATTCCATACCCTTAGCTTGGCCATAGATAAAGACATTCAAAATCTGCAAGAAGGCCTTGATAACCTTAAAGAATCTGTTGTTTCACTTTCTGAGGTAGTTCTTCAAAATCGCCGCGGTCTTGACCTTCTATTTCTTAAAGAAGGCGGTCTGTGCGCTGCCCTTAAAGAAGAATGTTGCTTTTACAAAGATAAAACTGGGTTAGTCCAAGACAGTATTGAAAAAATAAAGAAAAATCTGGAGACCCGGCAAAAACAAAGAGAAAAGGACGAAGCCTGGTATAAAAGTTGGGTCTCTAACACACCCTGGCTGTCCACCCTACTTCCTACTATTCTCGGACCTCTAGCAGGGCTCCTCCTTTTACTGTCGATTGGCCCCTGGGCAGTGCAAAAACTAACTGCTTTTATTAAAGCACAGGTTGATCAACTAGTTAAACCAGCTGTTGCCGTCCACTACCACCACTTGACAACTCAGGATGATGACGACGTGGAGCAAGATCCCCGGCACCCTAGAAATCTTAACCCCTCTAATACACCCCTGCGCCTGCATCGACTTCTTTAAGGCCTAGCTCCCCCCCGCACATGGGGCGGCATGAAACTAGAGACATGCCTACCTCACCCTTGGAGGAGGGTCTAGAGGTATGGGCACCGAGCAGAGTGACGGGCAAAGCACCGCAAGGAAGGGCCCTTCTGTGCCTTCTCTAGTCCTTCCTGAGAACATGCCTGACTTGCATAGAGGTTGGTATCATATTAATCTTACACAAACCGGCTCTGCCTCTCCTCCCCAAAAGATACCAAGAGCCATAGCTGGTGAGTTCATTAAAAGCTCACGGGAGGAGTCGGGCCTCTGTTCCCTCTCTCGGTCAAAGCCCACCTTTCTAAAAAAGAAAGGGAGGAGATGTCGGGAGCCTTAAGCCTGCACCCAAAGATAAGAATCACATCCTGAGTAAACTCTGCTATCTGTGACCATTTGGACAGCCAGGGCACTGGGAAGCGCCGGCCTTATCTCGTGTCTTTGATCCCCATTCCCCTGCCTGCAGAGCGGGAGCCTGCAACTTCTCACACAGCCCATCTGTTTCTGACCAGCCAGGCAGAAATCACCTCCTCTGGTGGTCGCCAATAAGCTTGTAACGAAATACTCTCTGATCAGTCCCGCCCCTGCCCTCTCCACCTGAGTGTATAAATATAACCACTTGAAAATAAAATTTTGAGGCTTGATCAGAACACTGTCTTGCCTCCACTCTTTTCTCCCGCCCATGTTCTCTTCAAGGTGCGGTCCTCCTCGGGTTCTACGCAATAACTAGGTCCTGCGGGTCGGGACATTTATTTATATGTGTAGTATGATCTTCTAATTTACAAAAAAATGAGTTTACCAAATGTAATTTTTCATAAATTAATGTCACTGTTTTTATATCCATATAAAACACGTTGCTTTCTACCAAATAATATTTCTTTCTCCTCCATTAAAGTGTGACTCAAGCTACCTGTGCTCTACATCCTACCTTGAAACAGGCATCACTAGTTTTTTTCCTGTTAGTTATTTTATTGGAATGTAGTTACATGCAATATATTGAACATTTTTAAAGTGTACAAGTTGCTGGATTAAAGGGACCTAACAAATTAAGAGTATATATTGAATGGGTCTATTTACACATCATTCAAGGAACTGTATAAAAGCTTTAATTGCATTATTACATATCTATGAAAATTGAATCTCCTTGAGCCTGTTTTCTTATTTCCAATGATAATACTGGATAATAATATTTCTGATAAATGTGGATCAGATAAATGAAATCTGTGGAAATACTTGTTGAATCCAAGAATTCTCTCATCAGTTAGTAGTCTGCTAATGTATACGTGTATTTATAGATGATTATTTAATAAATAAGCACACTACTTGTGTATATATATGTATATATGTACATATATGTATGTATACATATATATACTTACATATACACATATGTATATGTATGTATATATATGTATAAATATATATACACATAAACAGACTCAATAACCTCTCTTTTATGTTGAATGTTGGAGAGGATAGAAATGAAAGTAATGTTAGGTTGAATTAACACAAAATTTTAAAAATATAAAAACAGAAAAAATTTTTCATGTAGAATCGTTTCCTTAATTTAATTAACTTATTTTTATTACGGTGACATTGGTTAATGAAATCCAGTAACTTACAGGTGTACAATTCAACAGTAAGACATATATATATATATATATATATATATATATATATATATATATATATATATATATATATATACATTGCGTTGTGTTTTCACCACCCGTAGTTAGATTTCTTTCTCTCACCACATATTTGACCTATTGTACCCCTTCTATCTATTCTCCCCCCCACTCCAATACCCTATGGTAATCACTGGTCTTTTGTCCATGGCTGTGATTTGAATAATGAATTATTGTCCTATCTTAATGTCCAAAGGCCTCAAATTCAGAACCACATTTACATTTATGCAATGGGAAATTCTCTGTATCAGCTAATGGGGCAAAATCCCCAATTCGACTTTGGGTTTCTTCTATTAAATGTAGGTTTCAACACAAAATGTCCTCACCCAAGGGAAGCAAAATGATTGACTTAAGACCCTTAAAGTCACTTTTCTCCAAAATCAGTTATTGGATAAATGTCTGTATAACATTGCTATTGCTGCTAAAACAAAACATCATTGAACTAATGGGTTAAAAGAAACAAATG
>NW_011921157.1:0-2228 GCF_000151845.1 Pteropus vampyrus
ATCTTCCCAATTTCCCCATCTGCCAGCACCTAGTAATTGCAGTTCTACTCTGTTTTTATGATTTTGACATTTTAAGAGTCCATATATGTTATCATAAAGTATTTGTCATCCTCTATGTCTAATTGCTATAGCCAAGGGCTACCAGTACTGTTAAATAAGAGTGATGAGTGGGTACTTTTGTTCTCCATCTTAGGGGCAAAGATTTCAATTTATCACCATTGAGTGTACTGTTAGCTATGGCTCTGTTTTATATTGCCTTTATTATGTTGAGGTACATACCATTTATACCCAGTTTGTTGAAAATTTTTATCATGAAAGAATGTAATTTTTTTTTTGAAGTGACATTACTTTATTGAAATCTTTTCCTAGGAAGGGCACAGGCTTCCCCACCTGAGTCCTCTGTAAAAATGGACACGACCCCTCTGCCTCCCATGGTGGGTCTGTGTAATAGAGATGTAAAGAATAGCAGGCACAATCCTTGGAGGGATATTGTCTCTAGAAATTATCTCTATTGTTTCACATCCAGAACCTTACTTCACCATGAAGAGTACAGTATAGAAGTTAAAATGTCAGTTTTCAGTGATTTTCCTTCAAGCTGGCATGGCTGTTTGAACACAATAACGGCACTTCATTTAACATGCACGTGATGTGTTCAGTCATCCTGTGGGTACTTTTTTATTCCTTTCCTTTTTTCCCAGCTTTATTGAAATTTAATAGACAACTAGTTGCTTGTATTTACATTGTATAATTCAATGATTTTTTTTTTTATTTTCCCAACACTTCCCTTGTAAACTTGTATTTTAGATTCTTTGTAGTAAAACACACTCTTCTGCTATTTACAAGGTAATTTCTGAGTTGTACAAACTTCATGTTCCTCCACTGTACTCTCCCATTCAGTCTTGGCTGCCACTATCAGACAGACAGAAAGCAGGAGGACCCTTTTTCTTTGCATTTGCACTGGAACCTTAGCAGCAGACAGTAATTGCTCCAGATCTGTCAAATAGATGTGTTTCAATGAGTTGTTTGTTTGTTGTTGTTTTTTTTCAATTATAATTGGCATTCAATAATCATTTCAGTTGTACAGCATAGTGATTAGAGATCTATACAACTCACAAAGTGATCACCCCACTAAATCTAGAACCCCTCTTCCTCCTTATATGTTTATACAATATTATTATTTTCCTTATGCTACATTTTATATCTCCATGTCTATTTTGTAACTATCCATTTGTATTTTTTAATCCCTTTGCCCTTTTTCACCATCCTTCAATCCCCCTTTCATCTAGTAGCCCTCGAAATATTCTCTGTATCTATGAGTTTATTTCTATTTTTGTTGTTGTTGTTGATTTTGTTCTTTAGATTCTACATGTACATGAAATGGTGTGATATTTGTCTTTTTCTATCCGATCTATTTAATTTGGCACAATACCTTCTAGGTCCAAAAAGGCAATATCTTTTTCCATCCCCATCCTTTTAGTGTGTGTGTCTTTTAATCTGAAGTGAGTCTCTTGTAGGCAGTATACGTAGGGTTCTTGTTTTCTTATCCATTCAGCCACCCTATCTTTGGATTGGAGCACTTAATTCTTTTCCATTTGAGGTACTTGTTGATAGGAATGTAGTTGTTACCATTCTTTATTCATGTTTTTGATACATGTTCTTTCTTCTTAAAGAAGTCCCTTCAACATTTCCTATAATACTAGCTTGATGATAAATTCTTTTAGATTTTTTTTTTTTTTTTGTCTGGGAAGTTCTTTATTTGTCCTTTGACTCTAAGTGATAGCTTTGCTGGATAAAGTATTCTTGTTTATAGATTTTGGTTTTTCACCACTTTGAAATTTTGTGTCAATCCCTTCATTCCTGCATAGTTTCTTTTGAGAAATCAGCTGCCAGTCTTATGGGTGCTCCCTTGCAGGTAACTAACTGAGTTTCTCTTGCTATTTTTAAGATTTTCTCTTTGTAATTAACTTTTGGTATTTTAATTATAATGTGTCTTGGTGTAGGCCTCTTTGGGTTCCTCTTTTGTGGGACTCTCTGAGCTTCCTAAGGTTGTATGTCTACTTCTTTCACCAGATTAGGGAAGTTTTCCATCATTACTTCTTCAAATAGCTCTTCAGCTTCTTGTTTTCCTCCAGGTACCCCTATGACATGGATATTTTTATATTTAATTGTAGATACCGCATTGGGTCCTTAAATTATTATAGTCTTGGCTTCTTTTTCTTGCCATCTGA
>NW_011921158.1:0-1057 GCF_000151845.1 Pteropus vampyrus
GTCATCAGATGCTTTATCCGCTCTCGCAAGACAATTCAGCTTCAGTCCTGGAGACAGGCAGGTCAGTGAAAGCTTCTCCCTGAAGTGTGGTTTATATGAAGTACCTCTTGAGTAGAAATGGCTGCTAGGCTCTTTTTTAAAATTTGAGCCCAGGTAAGCACCAGGAACCCTTCTTATTAGGCAATTTTTTTTTCTCAATGTTTACATGTCATGTGTTATATGAGGGGCACAGGGGCTCCTGAGGTTGGGAGCTAGGGGATACCCCCTCATAAGAGAGATGTCTCAGTTTTTGCTCCAGGCAGCTTGAAAGGTAGTTACGTCAGCATATGGGTAAGGACAGACCCGGAGTGGATTTCTCCTCCATCCCAGATGCAGCCAGCATTTTAGGATTAAAGAGGGTGCCCAGAAAATGAGATAGTAGAAAGTTGGTGAGATCTCCATCTTCGTTTAGCCCCATGTGTGAAGGGCTCAACAGGTCCTTGGGGGACCCGTGAGGAGGGACCTGGAGGTGAAAGTCTCCATCGTCTTCATCCATGTGGGTAACTGGCGTGGATGTAAAAACTTTCTAAACCTGTAGAGAACATATATGAGAATTTATTTGAGCAAAACCGATGACATGTGCCACAGAGCAAGATCTCAGATCCTGTAGGGAATCGATTTTGCTACTCCTTTTAGGCAGTTATGATTGTGGAAAGCACATAAGAAAGATTACACGTATGTGGTGAAAAGCAAAGCGGGATGGATACAGAATAGCTCACCAGATTGTGTGTTCTTCGAGGGTGAATAACCTCTTCAAAGGGTTTTACTGTTATTTGAAAGCTCTGTTTACGTAGTTGGAGAACACCAATGGTCAGGACTTTCTTAAAGGTTTTACTAAAGAAAGGGTTGGTGTGGCATTGTGACTATCGACTAGGGCCCGTCCAGGTAGGGATCTGTGATCTGATTACCTTGTGAAGTTAATTTCCATAGAACCTTTTTTCCCTCCCACTTGCATAGGGGCCAGTAGAGACCTGGAGGCAATTTCTCTAACTCAGTTCTAGCATGTGTGTTAGGGTGA
>NW_011921159.1:0-3512 GCF_000151845.1 Pteropus vampyrus
GCTCTTCTTAAGCCGGGCTAAATTCTCACTTCCTCTAATGTTACATAACCATTTCAGCATCCACGCATTCATACATGATGCTAGTGTCTTCAGCATGTGTAATATTGGATATTTTACTTGTGATGGACTTTACATCCTATTGTGCTGCTTTTAATCATTTGTGACTATATCGGTCAATAGCATTGATTAAATTCACAATGCTGTGGACCCAGCCTTACTATCTAGACCCAAAACATTTCAAGGAATAAATCACTCTGCCTTGACAGTCTTTCCAACCCTTGTCATCTCTCCTTTCTGTTTCTAGGAATTGGGCTTTTTCAGAAACCTCATATCAATGGAATCATAAATTGTTTTTCTGTGTACGTCTGATGTCAATAAGCCTAAATTTTTCAGTGTCCATCTATATGGTACCCTATTTAAAATCTAACACACTTTTTTGGCTGAATAGTACCCCACTAGGTGGACATACCACATTTGATCCATGCAACAGGTGATGAAATTAGGGGTTCTTGCTACCATCTGACTATTGTGAATAATGCCATTATGAACATTGGTGTGTGTATGAGACACTACTTGTGATATGTGATAATGTGGTCTTGTCAAAATTCACAGAATGTCAGAGCACAAGAGTAAGTTTTAGTAGACTATATGGACCTTTATTTAATAAAAATGTCTTGATACTTTTTCATTCATTTTCTTAAATGTATCTTATGAATGTAATATATTTCTAATATGGGAAATGTGAGGTACAATATAAGACCTTTGTGTATTATCCAGCATATTTTTGTGTTATTTTAACCTGTTCTAAATAACGTTTATGACGGAGCGAGATATTCAGATAATGTTGCAAAATCAGCTAATGTGTCAACAGGAACTAGAGACCTCGTTTACTATTGAACATGATCAGATTGTGAGTTTTCATTGCTTCCTGACCTCCATGGTGACAGCACCACTGATGGACTAAATACATGTGTGTTTATACGCATGAAATAAAAGATAAATATGACAGCCATTTTGCAATAGTCACTTAAATATGGGACACTGAAGAATTTTTCTGGAAGTACCGTAGTGAGCATTATTTCCACAGTACCTTCATCTTGCTTGTCGATCAAGTGTGCCATGTCTTGTGGTGGGAAACGAACTCTTTCAGCCCACTTCACGCTGCCCCTCCGATAAATATAAAGAACAGGCTCTGTTCTTCTTTCTTCCTCTACCTTAATGCGGCCTGGGAAATGCATGACAATACATACAACTATAGACATCTTGCTGGCAGAAGACCACAGGAAAATTAGAAATAATTTCTGCACTGCTACCCAGATGACCCTCCTGAAGCCAAGTTAGACCGAGGGAGATCGTGCAGTTTGGTGTGCATATGAAACATCCACCAGACAGATTTTGTGGATGAATACCTTAATTTAGTTGACACATTATAGAAACACAGCAAAGCACAGTGAACGCGTCAGGTATCCCGGATTCCAAACTCATTTAGAAGCTGCTTGTTCTGATGTTATCACCCTAATTCTTAACTTCCTTGGGAAAGAGCCTAAGCAGTGTCCCCAACTGTGACAAATGTTTACAGTGCTACGTGGAGCCTCAGCCTTGTAGAATCCTAGAGCTAATCAGAAGCTTGTGGACCCTACAAGTGCCTTTCACACCAATGAGTATGACAAAGTAAGCTGTTAGATCCAAATATAGCTGCCCTGGACTGCGTGAACACTGGGGCCTCCCATTCATGATGGGCTGTGTGTGGGAGGTGGCTGGCGCTTCCAGGGATGGCCACAGATTCTGAAACTCCTTGCTCTGTGGCTAATGACCCTGTGGCAGAGTGGTGAGTACAGGACAGTGGTCAAAATCATCAACATAGGGACCCACACCTGAGTCACAATATGCCTCTTTGACGGAGAAGGTAAAAATTTGGACAATTCCTCACCACAGGACTTCCATCTGAGGAGATGGATTAGTAACAAACGTCCAGATACAGTCGGGGAGCGGAAAGAAGGAGTTAATAATGTAAAGTGTCCAGTAGTGAGGAGGTTTCTTTAGAAGATGAAAGCATGTCTTGTGTTGTGTGAGTGGGTCAATCTCCTGAGAAAACACAATCTCATGCAGACTCACATTCACAATCACAACACAGAAACACATAAAAACCCCAAATGTCTGAAACACCCAAACTTCACACCTACGTCTTATCCTCGCTTCTGAGGACTAAACAACTGACCAGAGAACTTTCCTGTGTGATCACTTTCTGTCATTACACCCCTAACCCTCATCCCAGGGGCAGGATTGCAGAATCACGGGGCTTCCACACCCAATCGGTAGGAATGGCACACCTTCTTCAGAACCTAGCTTTCTCGTCAGTGACTGTGTGATTAAACAATACGTACGTTTTTCACTGCGTCTGTCGTACGCCTGTCATGGGAGAAAAGAAAACATTGTGAGGATCATATACCCCTGGACACTATTCGCACAGGCCTTCTATTCTCTTGAGGACTCGAGGATACCAGATGGGAAACAGTGCCTGAGTTAACTACCACAAGGGAAAATGTACAGAACATTTGTGGGGAAGCTTGAGGCACTTCATAAAAGCTGTCTCAAGCCCCTTTGATTTGGCAATTACAAAATTCTTTTTACTCGGAGGAAACTGCTCTGTAGAGGACACCGCTTATGACCCTACAGTGTGTAAGTAATGCTGGCCTGTTTGAATGCCCTCTTGAATCAGCTTTCCGGAGGTGGTAGACTCTCATTCGACATTCTCCTAACTAGTACACTGTGTCCATCATCTAGCAGGTACACGCTCACATTTTCAGATCGTCATTTTATTGAAAAAGAAGTAAAGTAATATTTCCATTTCTGAGGGTGGAAGGCCTTTTTACCTTGAGAGCAGATGGGATCTCCGCACTGGACGGCAATCTAGGAAGTGGCTGCACCCCGGTGGTAGCGGGAGCTAGAGGGACACAGAGTCACAATCAGTTATTGGTGATGCTGCTCAGGACTGTCTCAAAGAGCTCTGCTCAATTTCGTTGTGGGGCTAGAGAATGTGGAAGTGGGTGGTGAACAGTATGGACTGAGTGTCTTCTGGGACATTCTCATTGGTGGATGAAGAAGGCCAAGGAAAGAACCAGGCAAGAAAGAGAAATAGAGCCTTTGAAGGTCTAGTTCAAGGAAATCTAATACATCAAATAGCATCTAAATTGCATGCTATGTTTCAATGACAGGGTTCTGATTATCCTGCCCTTCTTAAAGCCTGGCCAAATTTCCACTTCCTCTAATGTACAAGACCATTTCAGCATCCATGCATTCATACATGACGCTAGTGTCTTCGGCATAAAAAATATTTGATATTTTACTTTTATTATGATGAACTTTACATCATATTTATGCTACTTTTAATCATTTGTGACCTAATCGGTGAGTAGCATTGATTACGTTCACAGTGCTGTGGACCCATCACTGCTGTCTAGACCCAAAACATTTCCAGGAATAAATCACTCTGCCTTGACCCTCTTCCAAAC
>NW_011921160.1:0-3511 GCF_000151845.1 Pteropus vampyrus
TCAATCCCGGAGGCCCCGGGGCTCCTTCCTCAGGCCTCGGCCCCTTCCCGCTTTCCGCAGTGGAAATCAGACTTTAGGACGGAAGCAGAGACCTCCCTCTCCCTCAACTTTCAGCCTGGGATGATCGTAATGGGCCCCTTGGACGCATTCAAAATGAAGAAATGAAAGGCTCAAAGAGCTGATCGCAAAGCTCCTAAGGCACGGAGGCCGAATGCATACACACAGCTCTCTGCAGTGTCTCCCAACTGAACTCTTTCCAGCGGGTGACGGCCGCCATGGAAGGAGGGGCCAAAGCATCCCCGGGTATGCTGTCTGTGGGCGGCCCTGAACCCTGCAAGAGGATGCAGAGACGAATGACACGTAGTTTGTACCTCTAGGAGCTCAAAGTGTCAGTGAGTGCTCCTCCAACTTCGCCACCCCAGTACCCGCAGATGACCGGGCATGGCCCACAGAGCCCCAAGGCCCCGGGAGGGCTGTGCATTTGCCGCAAGTGAGCCTTTTCTCGGAAGTCTGCGATTCTGGCTCAAAATGGACGTCACCAGAGAGCTTTTCGCCAAAGCTACCATATACATATATATGCATATATATATTCATCTATATGCATATATATGTATATGGTGGATTTTCGAAGGAAACCTGCGTGGACCCCTGGTCTACCACAGAAGACAGGCCGCTCCTAGCACCTCCACCTCCGCGCAGTGTGGACAGCGGGCGTTCCAGAGCCACAATTCAGCATGATCTCTTTTCATCCCAGAGGCCCCGGGGCTCCTTCCTAAGGCCTCGGCTCCTTCCCGCTTTCCGGAGTGGAAATCAGACTTCAGGAAGGAAGCAGACACCTCCCTCTCCCTCACCTTTCAGCCTGGGATGGTCGTAATGGTCCCCGTGGACGCATTCAAAATGAAGAAATGAAAGGCTCAAAGAGCTGATCGCAAAGCTCCTAAGGCACGGAGGCCGAATTCAGACCCACAGCTGTCTGCAGTGTCTCCCAACTGAACTCTTTCCAGCGGGTGACGGCCGCCATGGACGGAGGGGCCAAAGCATCCCCGGGTACGCTGTCTGTGGGCGGCCCTGAACACTGCAAGAGGATGCAGAGACGAATGACACGTAGTTTGTACCTCTAGAAGCTCAAAGTGTCAGTGAGTGCTCCTCCAACTTCGCCACCCCAGTACGCGCAGATGACCGGGCATGGCCCACAGAGCCCCAAGGCCCCGGGAGGGCGGTGCATTTGCCGCAAGTGAGCCTTTTCTCGGAAGTCTGCGATTCTGGCTCAAAATGGACGTCACCAGAGAGCTTTTCGCCAAAGCTACCATATACATATATATGCATATATATATTCATCTATATGCATATATATGTATATGGTGGATTTTCGAAGGAAACCTGCGTGGACCCCTGGTCTACCACAGAAGACAGGCCGCTCCTAGCACCTTCACCTCCCCGCAGTGTGCACACCGGGCGTTCCAGAGCCACAATTCAGCATGATCTTCTTTTCATCCCGGAGCCCCGGGGGCTCGTTCATCAGGCCTAGGCTCCTTTCCCGCTTCCGCAGTGGAAATCAGACTTAAGGACGGAAGCAGACACCTCCCTCTCCCTCACCTTTCAGCCTGGCATGGTCGTAATGGTCCCCGGGGACGCATTCAAAATGAAGAAATGAAAGGCTCAAAGAGCTGATCGCAAAGCTCCTAAGGCACGGAGGCCGAATTCAGACCCACAGCTGTCTGCAGTGTCTCCCAACTGAACTCTTTCCAGCGGGTGACGGCCGCCATGGACGGAGGCGCCAAAGCATCCCCGGGTACGCTGTCTGTGGGCGGCCCTGAACCCTGCGAGAGGATGCAGAGACGAATGACACGTAGTTTGTACCTCTAGGAGCTCAAAGTGTCAGTGAGTGCTCCTCCAACTTCGCCACCGCAGTACCCGCAGATGACCGGGCATGGCCCACAGAGCCCCAAGGCCCCGGGAGGGCTGTGCATTTGCCCCAGTGAGCCTTTTCTCGGAAGTCTGCGATTCTGGCTCCAAATGGACGTCACCAGAGAG
This sequence comes from Pteropus vampyrus, assembly GCF_000151845.1. Classification (NCBI taxonomy): domain Eukaryota; kingdom Metazoa; phylum Chordata; class Mammalia; order Chiroptera; family Pteropodidae; genus Pteropus; species Pteropus vampyrus. The sequence goes on from NW_011921160.1 coordinate 2,035, forward strand.
CTTTTCACCAAAGCTACCATATACATATATATGCATATATATATTCATCTATATGCATATATATGTATATGGTGGATTTTCGAGGGAAACCTGCGTGGACCCCTGGTCTAGCACAGAAGACAGGCCGCTGCTAGCACCTCCACCTCCCCGCAGTGTGGACACCGGGGGTTCCAGAGCCACAATTCAGCATGATCTCTTTTCATCCCAGAGGCCCCGGGGCTCTTTCCTCAGGCACGGCTCCTTCCCGCTTTCCGCAGTGGAAATCAGACTTCAGGACGGAAGCAGACACCTCCCTCTCCCTCACCTTTCTGCCTGGGATGGTCGTAATGGTCCCCGTGGACGCATTCAAAATGAAGAAATGAAAGGCTCAAAGAGCTGATCGCAAAGCTCCTAAGGCACGGAGGCCGAATTCAGACCCACAGCTGTCCACAGTGTCTTCCACCTGAACTCTTTCCAGCGGGTGACGGCCGCCATGACGGAGGGCCAAAGCATCCCTGGGTACGCTGTCTGTGGGCGGCCGTGAGCCCTGCAAGAGGATGCAGAGACGAATGACACGTAGTTTGTACATCTAGGAGCTCAAAGTGTCAGTGAGTGCTCCTCCAACTTCGCCACCCCAGTACCCGCAGATGACCGGGCATGGCCCACATAGCCCCAAGGCCCCGGGAGGGCTGTGCATTTGCCACAAGTGAGCCTTTTCTCGGAAGTCTGCGATTCTGGCTCAAAATGGACGTCACCAGAGAGCTTTTCGCCAAAGCTACCATATACATATATATGCATATATCTATATGCATATATATGTATATGGTGGATTTTTGAAGGAAACCTGCGTGGACCCCTGGTCTACCACAGAAAACAGGCCGCTGCTAGCACCTCCACCTCCCTGCAGTGTGGACACCGGGCGTTCCAGAGCCACAATTCAGCATGATCTCTTTTTATCCCAGAGGCCCCGGGGCTCCTTCCTCAGGCCTCGGCTCCTTCCCGCTTTCAGCAGTGGAAAATAGACTTCAGGACGGAAGCAGACACCTCCCTCTCCCTCACCTTTAGGCCTGGGATGGTCATAATGGTCCCCGGGGACGCATTCAAAATGAAGAAATGAAAGGCTCAAAGAGCTGATCGCAAAGCTCCTAAGGCACGGAGGCCGAATTCAGACCCACAGCTGTCTGCAGTGTCTCCCAACTGAACTCTTTCCAGCGGGTGACGGCCGCCATGACGGAGGGTCAAAGCATCCCTGTGTACGCTGTCTGTGGGCGGCCCTGACCCCTGCAAGAGGATGCAGAGGCGAATGACACGTAGTTTGTACCTCTAGGAGCTCAAAGTGTCAGTGAGTGCTCCTCCAACTTCGCCACCCCAGGACCCGCAGATGACCGGGCATGGCCCACAGAGCCCCAAGGCCCCAGGAGGGCTGTGCATTTGCCGCAAGTGAGCCTTTTCTCGGAAGTCTGCGATTCTGGCTCAAAATGGACGTCACCAGAGAGCT
>NW_011921161.1:0-3510 GCF_000151845.1 Pteropus vampyrus
CACAAATGTTTTTTTACTGCCAACCGAATTTTACAGGAGACGATGAACTCACACCACTTCTAACTTAGACCTAACAATGCAGACTGGGACTAGGATATTTATTATACACTCACGTGGAATTTACATAAGCATGAAGATGAGAAGAGCTCAACAGGTAAGTTGTAGTGAGGTAACACGGAAAGCAATGGTACAGAGTAGGAGGGAGGTCAAAGCTGGTTACTGGGCTCCTACTTGGAGCCTTTCTATTGCTGAGATCTTTTATTTTTCGCAACTTTTAAGGAGGCGGGAGAAAGGAGAACAGGAATACACAGTGGAGACCTGTATTTTTAAAAATGGCCCTTTTCAAACAGGCAGGAAACTTTCAATAAATAGTGTGAGTTCACTAAGTCCAAGTTCTCACTTTTACTAATGGTTCACACCCATCTAAATGTATTAGAGGAAAATCCCTGACAGCACTTCACATTCTCGAAAACCCTGCAGAAATAGACTACAAAGGAAAACAGGATGAACAAGGAAGGGTACTGCTTACTTCTGCCAACACTCCTCCATCATTTCTGCTACAGCTGTGTACAGGAGCTAACAGTATCCCAAACATAAATTTTCCTGGTGCCATAACGAGATGGCAGCTTTCTTTCTCAAATCCACTTAACTGAACTTTCAAGCAGAAATCTTTTATCGACAGAGGAGGGAGGAAGGGCGTCGAAAGGGGCAGGATCTAAGAAAGAGCGGGGATTCTCCAAATCTCTCTGTTCAGACAGAACTACTCCACCAATTAGCATATCTGTGGAAGATGTTAGATTGTAGCCTCTTCCTGTCTACAGATAAAGTGATAAGGCTAAAGGTATTTTAGTACTTCTTCCCAATTTTTAAGGACACAAAAAGAGGATTAGGGACATACAAATGAGACCTTGTGTTTTAAAAACTGGCACTTTCAAATTTTTTCCCTTACTTTGGCTCAAAATGCCTCAGGCGGTAGTAGCTTGTATTTTCATTTCTGATAGACTCAGCAGGGAGACCCTAGAAAATGCTGAGACTTTCCTTGTAATTATGATCGGGCTTTGAAAAATCGTCCTCCATTTTTGTCAGATTTCTGATGTTTTTACATCTTTTGAAATCTGTTCCAACATTCTGAAACAGAGATAAGACAGAAGAACTACATAGATTAGTGATTATTAAACCAGACTGTTTTCAGACCCTGCAAGGTACTGCTACCTTTCGGAAACTGCCTGATCATCCCTATGGCCATACAAGGAGAAACCTACAGAACAAAGGAAGATTCATGCAGAGAATAATACAAAGTGTTTGTCCATACTGTTAATGTTTACAGTTACCATAAGAGGAAAACGGGAAAACAAAATTTAAGATGTACCCTACAATCTACTCCATTCTTGACTTGCCTTGTCCAGACTAAGAGATCAAAACTGATTCTCCAAATGTTCTATTAACGATATTTCTTAAAAGTTACGCCTTGTTGGGAAACTTGTTTTTTCCCTTCCACCTTTTTACCCTGATGTTGATATTACCATCGATTATAATACCCAAAAAGGTGAAGAAGTAATTCAAAAGCTTAAGAATAATTCAGTTTGCTTCTATCCATTTATTCTTATTTCTAACAGTATTAATGAAAAATTGCTATCATGAGTTTCCAAAAATATTTTCAAAAATAAAAGGTTTTTCAATACTAACAATTGATCATCAACCCAATAACATTAGCAATGACATAAAGCAATAGGGCTTCTTACAGCTTAGCCAAGAAAGACCAGACTTCCTATCCCCATAGTATTTCCTTATCACAGCAGACAATACAAACACACAGGAAAACATAACCAGCTCTGCGAGGAAAGTTTCAGTAAAGAAAACTGGGAGACACTAAGTGCAAGTAGTTTGGCTTCAAAATAGTTTTCGTGCCCATCTACCTACACATATTAGAGAGAAAAAACTCGGCTACCTCTTCTAATTTATCCCAAACCCTGCAGATATCGACCGAAAAGGCTGACAGAGTAAACAAATATACATACTGCTTACCTCTTGGGCCACATGTCCAACATCTCTCAGCCAAAGCAATTTCCAGGAGTTAGTAGTATCCTGGCCATTAATTCTGGAGACAAAAAAAAAAAAAAGGCAACTTTCTAGTTTTCCCAAATTCAACAAAATATACCTTCAAGCCCAACCATCTTTTATCAACAGGGGAGGAGGGGCATGGAAAAAGGCGAGATCTAAAAATGAGCCCGCCAAATCTCCAAATCTCTTTGTTCTGGAAGATGTCTCCACTATTTAGCATATCTACTGAAGGAGCACTTACCTGGGAGACAGGCAAACTAGAATTATGGTAGAAGCAATTCCCCATTAGATATAGACACAAACATCTTTAGTTTCTGTATATTATGAAGCAAAAGATAGATAAACAAGTTTTAAGTAATAGTCACCCTCCCTATCTTATACCTCAAGTAAACAATATCATCACCAAGTTTTCCACATCAAACCATTCCTCTCCTGGGTCCTATTAAGTTCAATACGCCACCCAACACCCAACAGCAATGTTGCAGGCAAAGCCTCTCTGCCCCATTTCTCTCACTGCAGTCCCACCGCCCACCACCTGGGGTCTGCAAACATACACTGACTACCTCCCCGCAAAGGTGCTTCCAGAAGCCTCAAGAAAACTCCAGTGTGCTTATTGAAAAGGCAGAGCAAAGTATGCCTGCAGAAGGAATACCTGGGTTCATGCTGGGTCACAAGAATGTGACTCAACACTCATGCCTGGCCACATGTGTCCATGCTCGGTCACATAGATGTGACGTGCAGTTATGGTGGAGTGTACCTAAGATTTAGCCCAGGATGCAGACCAGAGCACTGACGCCTGAGTTCACAATGATTGGCAAATCACACCGAGACCCACCCTCCCGGGTCCTACCCAGCACTCTTGTCCACGAGGCCCCAAAACTTCACCTTATGGCTGACCCCAGCCTCTTACCCTGCTGTACCTCAACACCACCTAGAAGCAAACAGCCAGTCAAATCCATAGAAAACCCTTCAGTATCTAATCACAAGCTGGCTTCACGCATACTTTAAACTGCCACTCTAAACTTACAGGAGACAATGACCTCACACCACTTCTAATTTTCGCCTAAGACTGCAGACCGTGACTAAGAATTTTATTATATGTCCACCTGGGATTTACATAAGCATGAAAATGAGAAGAGCTCAGCAGGTAAATTTTATTGAGGCAACCCAGAAAGCAATGGTAGAAAGTGGGAGGCGGGTCAAAGCTGTTTACTGGGCTCCTACTATTGGGGCGCGATCAATTATAAGACCCACGGAACCCATTGAGATGCATTGTGAGCCTTTATTAGCCAGCCGGCGACTGACTCTCTACCATGTAGGGTCAGAGGAGATAAGCCCGGAACTTACAGAGGAAGCAGCTTATAAAGCTTAAGACCATATCCTGCTGGTCTGCTGAACAAGCTAGCGAGCGGATTACAGAAAGCAGATGTTGGCTGTAAACGAGCGGAT
>NW_011921162.1:0-3509 GCF_000151845.1 Pteropus vampyrus
TCAGCTGCCCCTGGAAGAGTACATGCTGCTGAATTCTTTCAGATGGCAAGCTCAATGTACGATGGATGTCCAAAGACTTTTCCACCACCACTTTGGTACGGCAAAAGGGCACATGAGAAACAGCTTTACAGATCTGTCAGTCTGGGACGGAACACCCACCATGTCACACACAACAGAGTAAGAAGTGGTTCCAAACAAGTAACTATGACCTTAACCACGAGAACTGCAACTTCTCTCAGTACTTACTTAGAGGGCCGCCTTACTTCACAGCATCCAACAATGACTGCACTTCTGGATCATACAAGCCAGGCAATCCCAAAGGAGCTTGCTGTACAAGTGGTGCTCGCTTTCTCTCAGCTTTAGAGGATAGCTATCTCTTCTTAATGGCAAAATGGGACCAGAAGAATTGAAATACCTTACCACCTAATAAATCCCGGCAGTCTAATCATGTCTTTGCAGCACGTACGCTCTCTTCCAAAAGGCAACCGCCTGAACCCGCTTCGTACGAATTTCCACAATGCAAAGGCTATATTGTCAGTATGGATATCACAGCCTGTGGCTGTGGGTAGATTGCACATTTGCTTCCTGAACTAAACTTCTCCAGGCTCATCTCCGAACAATCCTGCAGTCCTTTCAAAATCCCCGTATATCGCTATGCAGAGAAAAGAAGTACGGAGAGCCGTTTCTAAGGAGAAGCGGACAGAGTGGAATCTGCTCATTTCAGAGATCCGATCCAACATTATTCGCCAGAGTCATCTGACGTCTGCATTAAACAAATTTGGATCCCAGCCTCAGGCTCCATCGGTTGGTCAGTATCCCCCTGAAACATCAGTGGGAGACGGTTTCCCTTTCCATACTCATTGGAAAACATGGTCCGTTCGTTTCGGCCGGTGCCTCTGAATATTCAGGTTAAAGAACATCCTCTCCAGAAGGATTTCCCTTCATATTACCCTTCCTACGACACGCCACACAATGTGGCTTCCTTTGTTCCAAGGCGAAAAACGATGGCAGACTGAAGCTTTTATTCTGCTCTTACTACACAGCACAAGCATACTGCCACTGTCTTATCACCCTTTTGTGCATTCTAGGCAGATAGCAAGCTAAGGAGAACGGATGTCAAAACTGTTTCCAACCAGCGCTTTGGTGCCGGACAAAGGACACGACCGAACAAATCTACGGTTTTGTCAGACTGGGATTGAGCCTGACTCAGGTCCCAAGGAACGGGGCTCAGTTCTTGCTCACATCCTAAATGCTTGACTCCAGGTACAGGCAAGAACTCCAATTTCTCTGCTTTCTTACACTGCCGACTTTCTTTACAGCACACAGCAAAACTTGCACCAAATGATCGAATACACTTCTGGACTAGAGAAATCAAGCGTTCCAAAACGGTTTCCTTTGCATGCGCTGTACACCTTCTCGCACTTTAAAGTCTTTCTAGCTCCGTAATGGCAGAAGAAGACCCGAACACATAAAGCACCATACCACCGGGTTAATCGCCGCATTCTAAGAATGTGTCTTCAGCATAGACGCTCTCTTACAAAATGCTGCTGCCCGAACCCGCTTCGTACGAAATTTCCCAATGGATCTGCCAGCTTTCCAATTTCACACTTTCTCTTTGTGGCAGGAGACCAAGATTGCTTCAGAGTCCACAGTTCCCATGTCACTGCATAGAACAATGCTGCAGCCCAGTGAATGTATCTGTCTATCAGTCAGCATAAAGGATGTCTACTGAGCACCGTTACTAGGCAGAGGCTTCCAGAATGGAAGCAATTCTGACAAAGGCTATGCCTCCAAAATCATGCGACAGAGTGCTCTAACTTCTGAATGAAGCATACTTGCATTCCAGCCTCAAGGCTCCATCAGTGGCTCGGAAGCCCGCTGACACATCCCAGAGACAGTTTCAGTTACCATATGCATGAGAAAACACTGTTCGTTTATGGACCGGCGCTGGCGCTTCTGAGGACACAGATTACAAATACATCCACACCAAACAATTTTCTTTAAAATGACCCTTCAGCACCACACACACTCACGCACAGACACACACAGAGTGGCTTTTTTTTTTGGCGTTTGCCAAAAGACCGCATATGAAAGCTGTTATTTGACTCGACCACAGATTGCAGACATGCTGCCCCTGGAAGAGTACATGCTGCTGAATTCTTTCAGATGGCAAGCTCAAGACGATGGATGTCCAAAGACTTTTCCACCACCACTTTGGTACGGCAAAAGGGCACATGAGAAACAGCTTTACAGATCTGTCAGTCTGGGACGGAACACCCACCATGTCACACACAACAGAGTAAGAAGTGGTTCCAAACAAGTAACTATGACCTTAACCACGAGAACTGCAACTTCTCTCAGTACTTACTTAGAGGGCCGCCTTACTTCACAGCATCCAACAATGACTGCACTTCTGGATCATACAAGCCAGGCAATCCCAAAGGAGCTTGCTGTACAAGTGGTGCTCGCTTTCTCTCAGCTTTAGAGGATAGCTATCTCTTCTTAATGGCAAAATGGGACCAGAAGTATTGAAATACCTTACCACCTAATAAATCCCGGCAGTCTAATCATGTCTTTGCAGCACGTACGCTCTCTTCCAAATGGCAACCGCCTGAACCCGCTTCGTACGAATTTCCACAATGAAAAGGCTATATTGTCAGTATGGATATCACAGCCTGTGGCTGTGGGTAGATTGCACATTTGCTTCCTGAACTATTCTCCAGGCTCATCTCCGAACAATCCTGCAGTCCTTTCAAAATCCCTGTATATCGCTATGCAGAGAAAAGAAGTACGGAGAGCCGTTTCTAAGGAGAAGCGGACAGAGTGGAATCTGCTCTTTTCAGAGATCTGATCCAACATTATTCGCCAGAGTCATCTGACGTCTGCATTAAACAAATTTGGATCCCAGCCTCAGGCTCCATCGGTTGGTCAGTATCCCCCTGAAACATCAGTGGGAGACGGTTTCCCTTTCCATACTCATTGGAAAACATGGTCCGTTCGTTTCGGCCGGTGCCTCTGAATATTCAGGTTAAAGAACATCCTCTCCAGAAGGATTTCCCTTCATATTACCCTTCCTACGACACGCCACACAATGTGGCTTCCTCTGTGCCGAGGCGAAACACGATGGCAGACTAAAGCTTTTATTCTGCTCTTACTACACAGCACAAGCATACTGCCACTGTCTTATCACCCTTTTGTGCATTCTAGGCAGATAGCAAGCTAAGGAGAACGGATGTCAAAACTGTTTCCAACCAGCGCTTTGGTGCCGGACAAAGGACACGACCGAACAAATCTACGGTTTTGTCAGACTGGGATTGAGCCTGACTCAGGTCCCAAGGAACGGGGCTCAATTCTTGCTCACATCCTAAATGCTTGACTCCAGGTACAGGCAAGAACTCCAATTTCTCTGCTTTCTTACAGTGCCGACTTTCTTTACAGCATACAGCAAAACTTGCACACAAAGTGATCGAATACACTTCTGGACTAGAGAAATCAAGCGTCCAAAACGG
>NW_011921163.1:0-2407 GCF_000151845.1 Pteropus vampyrus
AGCCAAGAATTACCAGCAACAACCAGAAGCAAGAAGATAATGTGTATGGAACAGATTTTCTCTAAGAGCCTCCAGAATATACCACCACTGCCAACACCTAATTTCAAATGTTAGACGGTGAGAGAATAAATTTCTCTTGTGTTAAGCCACTTGGTTTGTGGTAACTTTTTATGGCAGCCCCAGGAAATTAATATAATAGTTAGACTGCCCAAACTCCTCTAGCTTGAACTAAAAAAGACTAATTTCAAATATTAAATGATTGGGCCTCTAACCTTTATAAACAGGAAGCAGACTGAGAAATTTCTTCTGGACCCAAGAGGTCATTTTCCTCAACGTCCTCTTCAAATGTAGCCAAAAGGATATTGGAATAGGGAGGATCTACTAAAGGAGAAAGCTCAAAGCTATTGAGGACAAAGTTTTAGACAGCCACTGCCATTGCCAGAGGAAGAATCAAGGTTTCACCAAGGAACATTGCCTAAGGTCAGAGCTGGCTTCATGGTCATGTGATCTGTGTAATTGCACAGGGCCTCAAATTCAGAAGGACCCCATAAATGTTCTAATGCCTTTATTTAAAATTTTTAAACAAGAGGTCCTCCATTTTAATTTTACACTAGGCCTTGCAAGCTATGTAGCCAGTGCTGGGCAGTCACCTCACAGTATGCGCGCATAGTGAGATTTCAGAATTTGTTATGAACCGTGACTATTCTATCTCTCCCACTCTTTTAAGGATAGTATTTATTGATCTTGCCCTGTCTATATCCCTCCATTGAATACTGAGTCTGTGATGGAGAAGAAAATTTGTCTTTTTAATGCACCAGTCCCCTGAACAAATGGAGCTACATTCAGATCAGATGAGAAGAATGCCAGACTTCACACAGAGAACCTGGATTTGGAGCTTGTTTCTGTGGCTAAAGCCTTAGGGATGGGATTCTATTCCTTGTGGTCAATGGTGATGCGGCCCAGAGTGTCAGCTGATTTTCAATGAACATGTGGTATTGTGAGAAAAAATACAGGTGTTTAGAGCTACCAACTTTAAGCTTCCTTGTTACCACGGCATAATTTGCCTATGTTGCTTGATCGGGGGTAAATATCCCTAAAAGTTCAGCTACCTCCAGGGCAAAAGTTGATCATCTTTATGGAGAATATTCACCAAACTTGATTAGGTGCCACCACACAGGCACACACATGGAATGTAAATGAGGGTATTTTGATTGAGCTACATACTTGCCTCACAACAAGATTTGTTGCATGTTAAAACAATTCATTTGGGAGGCTGTCGATGCCTCATCTGAATGGAATGGTATGACTGTGCTTCAACTCTGCCTGAAATTCTGGGATAAAGTTTTAGAAAGAGAAGTGTTAGGATATGTTTATACCTTTCTATTATGAAACTATGATAGATCAGACACACATGCACTCACGTGCGCACATGCACACACACACACACACAGAGGAGATTTTGGCAAAGGATGATCTTAAAGATTTAAATAAGCCTGTCTAACATTAGGAATGTCACCACCTTCTATTTGGGAATACCACAACTAAACAACCATATATATATATATATATATATATATATATATATATAGAGAGAGAGAGAGAGAGAGAGAGAGAGAGAGAGAGAGAGAATCTTGAGAAACAAAATAGCTGTTTCTCATGATTAATCAGCTTATTTACTATACTTTCTAAAATTATCCAAATGGAAGCTATGGTTTTCTTGCCATATTCTAATGGCACAGCTGTCAAGGAGTGGCCCATAATGGTATAAAATAAAGCCATCTGCTACCAGCTAGAAAATCAATTATTCAGGAAGTATGGTGCTTTCACATCATTTATAGACCCACATGGTGTTTAGCTGCGTAGGAACATGGATAAATGGGACATTCTTTAGGGAATAGGTGTCATCTAGAATGGTTTGAAAGAACATGAAATTGATCCAAACTTCACATTTCTGGAGCATAAGGATGTGCCATTTTTCTCTCTGTGGGAGCTGGTCCATCAGTGGAAGCATGTAGAATGAAATATCCTATGAGAAAAAGCTTAAGAGTGCCACCAAAAATTAAGATACTTCTAATTAAAATGAGTGTGGACAATAATAATAGAAATTAAATTTCATAATTCTATTTTGAGTTAAAAATCGAAGCTAAAATTTACAGATTTCCTGTAAAGCCCTGGTCAAGTGATTTAATCTTTTCTGGTCTTCAGTTTCCCCTTAGGCCTAACTAGATTATGGTATCTTTCCTACCAGACTCATGTTTTAATAGAATTCAGATGGGAATAATATTAAAACATTTCTAAGAGATTAGACATAAAAGGTCACGGGGCAGTTATTATGATGAATCCTTATCAACTGCTCAAGCACCTTCCCTTACCTGAACTGAATTTATTCCTGGCACTAAGCATTGCC
>NW_011921164.1:0-2315 GCF_000151845.1 Pteropus vampyrus
TCAACAAAGTCATTACAAAAATAGAAAACTACAGGCTGATATCTCTTATGAACATTGATGCAAAAATCCTCAACAAAATATTAGCAAACCAAATTTAGCAAGACATTAAAAATATCATACACCATGACCAAGTTAGATTTATTCCTGAGATGCAAGATTGGTTAAATATCTGCAAATCAATTAATGTGATATACCACATTAACAAATCGAAAGATAAAAACCATATGATCATATCGATAGATGCATAACAAGCATTTGACAAAATCCAGCATCTATTTATGATAAAAACTCTCAGCAAAATAGGAATAGAGGAAACATGCTTCAACATAATAAAGGTCATATATGACAAAACAACAGCTAATATACTCAATGGGGAAAGGCTAAAAGCATTTTCCTTAAGATCAGGAACAAGACAAGGATGCCCACTTTTAACATTCCTTTTCAACACTGTATTGGAAGTCTTAGCCACAGCAATAAGACAAGAAAGAGAAATAAAAGGCATCTGAATTGGAAAGGAAGAAGTAAAACTCTTGTTATTTGCTGATGATATGATACTATATAGAGAGAACCCTAAAGAGTCCACCAAAAAACTGTTAGAACCGATCAATGAATTCAGTAAAGTATTTTGTTGAGGATTTTTACAAAATAAATATTCAGAAGTCAGCGGCATTTTTATACACCAATGATGAACTTTCAGAAAGAGAAATGAAGAAAACAATCCCATTTACAATTACATCAAAAACTATAAAATACCTGGGAATCAAATTAACCAAGGTAAAAGACCTTTTCTCAGAAAATTATAAGCCATTGAAAAAAGAAATTGAAAAAACTACAAGTAAATGTAAGCATATACTCGTGCTCATGGGTAGGAAGAATCAACATCATTAAAATGGCCATACTACTCAAAGCAATCTATAGATTCAATGCAATCTCTATCAAAATACCAATGGCATTTTTCAGAGAGCTAGAACAAATAATCCTAAAATTTATATGGAGCCATAAAAATTCTGAATAGCCACGGCAATCTTGAGAAAGAAGAACAACGTTGGAGGTATCACACTACCTGATTTCAAACTATACTACAAGGCTACAGTAATCAAAACAGCATAGTACCGGCATAAAAACAGATACATTGATCAATGGAACAGAATAGAGAGCCCAGAAATAAATCCACACATATACGCTCACTTAATATATGACAAAGGAGGTAAGAATGTACAATGCGGTAAAGACGTCTCCTCAATAAATGGTGCTGGGAAAATTGGACAGATACATGCAAAAAAAGAAGCTGGACCTCCTTCTTACACCATATACAAGAATAGATTAAAAATGGATTAAAGACTTAAATGTAAGACCCCAAACCATAAAACTTCTAGAAGAAAACATAGGCAGTAAACTCTGATATTACTATCAGGAATTTCTTTTCAGATATATCTCCTCAGGCAAGGGAAACAAAAGAAAAAATAAACAAATGAGACTACATCAAACTAAAAAGTTTTTGTACAGCAAAGGAAACTTTTAACAAAACAAAAAGACAACTGACTGTTTGAGAGAAGATATTCTCTAACGATACATCTGATAAGGGGTTAACATCCAAAATATATAAAGAACTTATACAACTCAACAACAAAAAACCAAACAATCCAATTAAAAAAATGGGCAGAAGACCTGAAGAGATACTTCTCCAAAGAGGAAATACAGATGGCTAATAGACATATGAAAAGATGCTCAAGGTCGCTAACTATCAGAGAAATGCAAATTAAAACCACAATGAGATATCACCTCACACCTGTCAGAATAGATATCATCAATATATCAAAGAACAATAAGTGTTGGCAACGATGTGGAGAAAAGGGACCCCTCATATATTGTTGGTGGGATTGCAAATTGGTACAGCCACTATGGAAAACAGTACAGAGGTTTCTCAAAAAATGAAAAATGGATATACCTTTTGACACAGCAATTGCACTTCTGGGTATTTATCCAAAGAAAACCAAAACAATAATTTGTAAACATCTATGCACTCCAATATTCATGGGAGCACCATTTACAATAGCCAAGATATGGAGGCAACCTAAATGCTCATCAACAGATGATTGGATTAAAAAATTATGGTTCATATATACAATGCAATAGTACTCAGACACTAAAAAGAAATGAAATCCTACCATTTGAAATGACATGGATAGACCTAGAGGTTATTATGCTGAGTGAAATAAGTCAGACAGAGAAAGATCAATACCATATGATTTCACTTATATATGGAATCTAAGGAACAAAAAGAACAAACTGATCAAAAACAGACTCACAAATAT
>NW_011921165.1:0-3495 GCF_000151845.1 Pteropus vampyrus
GATGCATAATGCTACCCATCTTGGAGGAACTAAGTTAATTGAACTGCTGAAAAGAGACTATTATATTCCTGGACTAACCTCAAAGGCTCGGGATGTGAGTGCACGATGCCCAATATGTGCACAGGTCAACTCTCGCCCCATCCCAAAGGAAAATATCGGCACTCGATTAAGAGGACAAGCTCCTGGAGAGCATTGGGAAATGGACTTTACAGAAGTTGCTCCTGGCACTTTTGGATTTAAATATCTTCTGGTATTCATTGACACCTATTCTGGATGGACTGAGGCCTTCCCCACAAAGAAGGAAACTGCACAAGTAGTAGCTAAGAAATTAATTACAGAAATAGTGCCTCGATTTGGCTGGCCCTTATCATTGGGGTCCGACAATGGCCCGGCATTCATTGCCCAAACAAGTCAAATGTTAGCTAAGGTATTAGGGATCAATTGGAAATTACATTGTATTTACAGACCTCAGAGTTCAGGACAAGTAGAAAGGATGAATAGAACACTTAAGGAAACTTTAACTAAGTTTAAGCTGGAAACTGGGGAGAATTGGGTGAGCCTTCTTCCTTTTGCTTTGTTATGGGCCCAGTGTACTCCATATATTATGAGAATTTCCCCTTATGAAATAATGTTTGGGAGACCTCCCCCTTTACTCCCTAAAATTGGAATTGAAAAGGTTACAATGAGTAATAATACAAGTCTCCTTAAGTCTCTACAGGCCTTGCAACAAACCCAAAATCAAGTCAAGGGCTTGATTAAAGCTGCTAGACCGACTCCGGGGACATCACAACCTCACCCACATCATCCAGGCGATTGGGTGTGGATAAAGAAGATCCAGCCTGTTAGCCTAGAGCCCCGGTGGGATGGTCCGTTTCCAGTAATCCTGACCACACCAAAGGCTGTCAAAGTTGCAGGAAAAAGACATTGGATTCACCATACCCGCCTTAAGACAGCTCAACCTCCCCCGGAGACAGAGAAATGGAAGGCAACACCCACAGAGGATCCACTCAAGATAAGACTCTCATGGGGTTAATTATAATTGGGTTAATTATTATCAATAATGTAAAAGGGAACCCTCATCAACCTCAACAGGCTAAATGGGAATTGATTAAATCAGAAACAGGCATCCCCATATTAGTAAACCAGACCATGTACCAGCCTACATTTCATGTGGATTTGTGTGATATATTAGGAAAGAAATTTAATTTTATAAGTGATGACTTGCCTAGAGGTCCAGGAGCTAATTTTTTATCTGGCCCCTGGTATGGTTGTGGCAGGGAGGACAAAGAAAGAGGTATTCAACAAGTAGAGTTATATATGTGTTCCAGAGAAGGCCAAAGCACTTGCCATAAGCTAAACCAATATTATTGTGGTCATTGGGGTTGTGAAACCATAGCCCCTTGGAAGAACACAGACCCCTTTCTGACTCTTACACGACCTAGTCAGTCCTCCTGTGCCACAGCAGGGAAATGCAATCCTATCATTTTTACTGTCAAAAATTGGGAAGATCCATCTTGGGTGATTGGAAAAACCTGGGGATTAAGGTTGTATGTTTTTGGAACTGATCCTGGAGTGTTAATAACAATACAGAAAAAGCCTGTCAGGATGCCACCGTTAGTTCTAGGTCCTGTTAGGCCTAATGACGGAGGGTTAAACGCCTTAACTCCTACACAGTCAGCAATTACTAGGAGCACTAATAATGCCAACAAAGGACATAGACCTAGACAGCCTTATAGACCCCCCAGGGATACTCCTGAATCTGTCTTGACCATGCTAAATAATGTTTATAAGTTTGCTAATGACAGTAACTCAAATGCTACAAAGGATTGTTGGTTTTGTCTGAACCCTGCCCCACCTTATTATGTAGGACTTGGTGTCATTGCTAACCTTGGCACAGATCAAACTGCTATTAGGAATGTAATATCTCCGAATGTTACTATTTGCCCTTGGGGAACCAAAAACCCATCTGTAACATTGGGAGATTTACAAGGAAAGGGAACTTGTGTGTATACTAACACTTATAGAGTTGATAAATCTAGGTATAAGGAAAATTGTAAATCATCTATTTTAGTAAATAACACCTCTTCTACTTATTTAGCGGCCCCTAATGGCACTTGGTTTGCTTGTAATACTGGTTTAACTCCCTGTATTAATCTTAACTATTGGAAAAATAATACTGGATTTTGTGTGCTGGTTCATGTTATACCTCAGGTGTATATGATGAGCGGACAAGAAGGAAGACAAGCAATAGATTTGTGGGGAGGATATAACTATCCTCGGCGTAAGCGAGCAGTTCCACTGCTTGTGCCGCTCCTAGTTGGCCTAGGAGTGGCAGGATCAGCTGCAATTGGGACTGCTGCTTTGGTTACAAGGAACCAAGGTATAGCCTGGCTCACAAAGCAGATTAATGACGATTTAAGCACTCTAGAGAAATCAATTAATCATCTTGAAACATCTCTTAATTCTTTAGCTGAAGTAGTACTGCAGAATAGAAGAGGTTTAGACCTCTTATTTCTTAAACAAGGAGGTTTGTGTGTAGCACTAGGAGAAACTTGCTGTTTTTATGTTAATCATTCTGGAATTATTAGGGATAGTTTAGCATTAATTAGACAAAGAGTAAAAGACAAAAATGAGAAGTTAAAACAAGGAAGCAACTGGTATGAATCTTGGTTTAATGGAAACTCTTGGTTAACCATGTTATTGTCGGCTATAGCAGGACCATTGATAATTCTGCTGTTATTACTGACCTTTGGGCCATGCTTGATCAAATGGGTTAAGAGTTTAATCCAATCCAATATAACTGGGGCAAAGATTTTAATTTTAGGAGCGTCAGCCCCGACCCATTGGCCAGAAATCCCGACTTCTGACTCGAAGATTGAGTCATTCTAAAGAAAACCAGTGGGGAATGTAATAGCCCGCTGAAATGTGAAAGGGTTAAAGAATAATTAAAACCTGAAACTGGACAAAGGAAGTCTATAACTTAGGCCTAGTTTCTGGAACCCCTAACCACATTCTGTTAATCATGAAACTTGTAACAGTGAGCTCATACGCTAACTGCCAATTTTAGCCTGTGTAACCCTGCTTGCTTGCGTGGCATGAAAAATAATCAATTGTATATAAGCTGAAAATTACTGTTTGGCCATCGCCCATGGGAACACTGGCCATTGTCCATGGGAACATAGGCAATCACCCATAGGAACATAACATTCTAACACAAGCTTTCTGCTTCTGTACTTCCCGCTTGCACACCTGACCAGTGGGTTGACAGGTAGTGAATAGGAGAAAGATGGACCTTTGTGTTTAAGACAGAATGAGGAATAGGATTTAGGGCTTAAAAACCTTGTATCTTGGCATTTCGGGGCTGCTCCTTTGCAAGGACAGCCGCCGGCTAATAAACTGTCTCCTGGTTAAGAGCACTCAAGTTGGGTCTGGTTATTCTGGACACAACAGGATGATTTTATTTTTTTTAATGGCTAAGTAATATTCCTTTGTGTA
>NW_011921166.1:0-3493 GCF_000151845.1 Pteropus vampyrus
TCAAGTGCCCTGGCTGCCCAAATGGTCACAGATAGCACAGTATATATCAGGATGTGATTCTTATCTTTGGGTGCAGGCTTAAGGCTCCCGACAATGTTATAGGTTGGGGGGTTGTTTGTGGGTTTGTTTAGATTTTAAGCCTTTTATGTGTTCATCGGCCCTCTTGGGGCTAGGTGAGGGCTTGTTGGGAATGACATCGGAACGTCCTCTATCCACGATTGTTCGACGACACAGACGTGCCCGGAAGAGAGCTCAAGCGCGAAAGCCTGAGAAGAATGATGTGACCCACTTAATCCAGTCGACACAGGGGCGTCTTTCTCCTGGCTCTACCCCAACACACACAATTGCTTCCAGTAGTAATCACAAGAGATTGCTCTGAGGGCATCGTCTGACTTGAAATGCCAACATTATTCTTATTTTTCCTTTTGTCATGAACATGGGTCTGTTTCCTGATCTATTCTTTTCCATTGACAGAGTGTCAATCCCTGTTTTAGTTGTTAAAGCGATAGCCTAGATGTTCATATATCGTAGGGAAAGACCGCTATCATGGTTATTCCCAAACGTGTTCTCTTCCGAGTACTCAATAATCTGCTCAGTCATGGCAAACTTCTGTTGGCGTTCATGACTATGTTTTCACTGAATGCATAGACTTATTCGTTATTTCATAACTCATTCTTACAGGAGTATATAACGTCTTCTTTTGCGTGTTGAAGTTGTATCTATTCTTTTCGCAAATTATCTCAGACTGACTTGCTTCTTCTATAGAGACGTGCACTTAAGGCAGCGGTCCTTGTCACATGTACGATTGTCACATGTATGTAAGTTATATTGCATCAGAAATATGAAATGAAATTCGACAGGTTCACTCTACAGGACACCAAGCCATGGGCTTTCATTAGTCCCTACCCATTCTGTAAAACTCCCTGCCGTATCTCTGGGCAATACCAACAGGCGTCACATGTGAATGATAACAATATCGTTTTCTGTACCAGAGACTTTCAAGGTCATGTGGCCTGAGGATTGTTACTACCCACAGTCCTGTTTTCTACAAGCAAATAGCCCATATCAGGGAATTGGCCTTTTCCAAAAGTAGCAGTTTAAGAGCCATGGCCCAGGTTTTATCTAGAGATGGAGAAAGAGAAATAAAACCCCACCTGAGACGGAGTTCCCTTGCGAATATCTCTGAGTGATCAGATCTGAAAGCCAGCATCGCTGACCACTGCCCAGTTAACCTGTTGAAACACAAGAACACCGTTAGGACATTTTGGTAACTGCTCCCACGGGAGAAATTTTCAGTGCGGAGATTTTGCTAAAGCCTATGAAGAGTGCTGAGGCCAAGAGAGCTGAATGTCCAGGGAACAGAGAAGCAGAGCAGCAGATGGTCCCCAGACATAGGTAATATCTACTTTCTCTCCAGTAGCATCTCCCTTACTATTCTCAGGCCTGATGACGAAGTAACCGAAGTGCTTGTTGCCAGGCCTTGGCTCATATCAACAGTTGTGATGACTCGGCTCTGAAGGTCATTGTGAGGCGGGATGACACGTCTAGCTGCCTAACCAATCAGGCCCTGGGACTCAGGCAAATAGTGGGAGGGGGAGGGAGGGAACAGCTCCTCTCTCTACTTGCGTTCCCTTCCAGATCATTTGCCGCTCCTGCAGGAACCGAAGCTGCTCTGTGGTCTGGGATAGAAAACATGCACTACACCAAGACAATGTGGCATTCCTTTTCTTCTGCCATCAACAAACCGATTGAGCTGAGCAAATCCAAACCTGATTTGTAATGTCAGGTTTAAGACTGTCATTTGTCCAAATTATTAAAAATACAACGCATACAGAAGGCATTAGGGACAAGGGCAAAAGGGACAGGTGATCCGATTTCCCGTCACATTCCTGTGGGATTTCGGCCAAATGCCATCATCTCTGATCCTCTTTACAAAGCAGGGAACACAACAGCAACTCCACTCTTAGGGGTCTCTGAAGATCTGATGAGACGAGACAGTTTTTCCCACTCATGTGCGGTGTGGCTCACAGCGGTGTGTTACATTTGGTGGACTGTGGTCTGAAAATATTAAATGGAAACTTTCGTAAATAAGCAATTCACATATGTGATACCTGTCTCCTCTCTTCTGGCTACTCTTGCTTACTCACCGTATTCAGCCCCAAAGCAGAATTAACCCAGGTCCTAGCGATCAGTTTTCAGATATTTCCTTTGAGTGTGCTCACAAAGTTCTGAGAGCCAATGTGAGTCGCATCGCTTCCTCTTGGTGCTTCAGTTATCGGGCCATGGGACTGACAGAAAGGCAGTGTGATAAGCTGAATGGGAACTATTTTGCTCCTTCTTTGCTCTCTAATCCAGACCACCTTGATTCCTGTAGGAAATGCAGCAGCTCAGAATGTCTCCACGGTCTGAGTAACATTCAAATACACCTTGTCGTGGTATTTAAAAGATGAATTGACTAGATAAACGCCACCCTAGATGGGAAATAGCTATGAGGAGAACTAGCATTTGCCCACATTAGTAACATGCTGGTGTACACAGAAGTGGTAGGAGCAGAAGCTCGAGAGACAGGCTGCTTGTATTCCAGTTCAGGTTCTGTGTGATCTCGGGCAAGTATTTTGACCTATTGGATCCACATGTTCAGCATTTGTTAAGTGGGGAAGACAGCTACACTTCCTCCCTTAGGTGTTTGTGAGGTTGTTGGCTATGTAACTGCTTGTACTCAATCATGTATGTACATTCGATCGTATCCCTGAAAGATTTGCCAACATCTGCTGTTGAGAACCTCAGCTGGAATGAATCAGCATGTACCATGTTCTCAGAGAGCTGGGCCAACAATCCTTGCAGACATGCATTAGCTCAGTTCTAGTTCTCACTGGAGCCGGATATGCTGAAGTCTGCCTGGGACACAGATTGCTGTAAGTCTGTGCCTCTAGGCTGGAAGCACTGCTGCTAGCGGTACTTATGGTTTTCAGGGAGTCGTTACCCCAATTAAGGAACAAGGTGATAAGGTTCCATATCCTACGCATGTACCAAATTTCGGCCTCTGTCTGCAGTGCCTTTGTGATGGCTGCTGCCTATGCATCTGTGGCAACAGAGTTCCTGATCCTAAGGGCGATCAGGGAAAACACTCGTTGTACCCCGTGGCACAACAAAGCCATTCCAACATGACTTCAGCCCAGAATCCATTAAACCTAGTCAAGCACTCATTGCCGTCGATGAGCCCCTTGAGTCTGATGATAATTTGCGATTCTCTGGAAGAAGAATTTTTTTAATATGATCAGGGTAGTGGGGACCCCCGAAGTATGTCTAGTATCTATCGAAAACAAACAGCAAACTGATCTGGATAATGAGGGAAGAAATACAAATAAAAAAATAAAAATACTGAAAGACAGATTCAGAGTTTGATCCAGTGGGAAATCCTTTTCGTAGGAAAACAGATAGGATGTGGTAAGTTTTGTCCTGACAAACCAATCCTTAGTTGAAAATATAGCAA
>NW_011921167.1:0-1205 GCF_000151845.1 Pteropus vampyrus
GGCAGAGGTAGACAGGGTATAGAGAGTCAAATATAGGCGCGCGGTAGGGGGAGGGTAAAGTGGGTAAGGGGATCAAATATATGGTAGCTGAAGGAATCTGGACTTTGGGTGATAATTACACAATAGAATATATAGATGTCAAATTATAATGTACACCTGAAAATTATATAATTGTATTAACCAATGTTACCCCAATAAACTCAATTAAAAAATAAAAATATGCCAAACAAAGGGTTTAAAATTTTTTTTGTAAAAATATAAAGCACACACCAAATTCAAGACACACACACACACACACACACACACACACACACACAGTCCTTGCCTGTACAGTGTTAACTCAAACACGTGGATGTCAGAACCAAGCAAAATAAGGACTGTTTGTATGTATTTCTAATATTTACTATATATACTATAAATAAATAATATAAAAATATTACAAATTGATAAACCTCGGTGGTGACTCCATAAAACTTTCTTACAATTCTCTATATTTTTCTTCCAACTAGAACTACTTTGTAATAAAATATATGAAGTAAATCCAAAGAAATTAAGCAAAATAAATAAAAGGAAAGATTTATTAAGTGTGGGGAAAGCTGCTGAGGACACAGACATCTCCATTAGAACTGGCGATACTGAGCATGTCAGTGACCTTGACCAGAATAGATTTCTTGGAGGAATGTGAGCAGAAGCCATAATAAAATGAATAAAACTATGGAAGAAGGATGAAGAGGTGTGGACCACAGGGGCAAATAGGCCTTAGGTGTCCAACTCTGTGTGGGGTGTGGGATGGGGTGGAGTGGGGTGGGCAGGACTGGGAGGTAGAGTTGGATTCTGAGCATTCTTCTTTAGGTCCAAGGCTTAGAGAAAGAGAATATTTATATTATATTATATTATATTATATTATATTATATTATATTATATTATATTATATTATATTATATTATATTATATTATATTATATTAATATATTATATTATATTATATTAATATATTATATTATAATATAAGAATATAATATACATTCTTATTCTTATATTATATTTATATATTAGCTCTTTCTTCAATCTTCAGGGAGATTTTCTAAAATAGGTTTTGTAATCCGAAGAATAAATTCCTCCAATAGCTCCTGAGTTCCTCAGAAACATTAAGTACTTTGCCCCGGTTTCTGAAACCAGAGACAATAATGTGAAGTTCTTGGGGTG
>NW_011921168.1:0-3491 GCF_000151845.1 Pteropus vampyrus
TAATATACAGTTTTTCAAGTTTTACACAGATTTCAAAAAGGCATATGATAATGTATACATCATTTAAACCCTTCACTTTTCTTTGTGCTCTTTATCTTATTCTTATATTAATAGTAGGTGTAATAAAGTGGAGATGCTCAATTATTTGCAAATTTGATACAGTTATTAAATTACTATTGTCTTGAAAAGTGGCCAATAAGATTTGTAATACTTAATATAAGAATATATTGTACATATAATATTAGTTGAATAATTCACTGTGGATTATGATTGACTATTCTGTGTCAGTTTAAAACTCAGATAAAAGAAGTTACTTCATATTAATTATTCAGAATAACTGTTTTAAAACAAAGGCAGAAATATTTGAATCACTATTAGAAATCAAATAAATTAGATTAAATGTCAAATCACTATGTGGTGCACTTGAAACTAATACAATATTGTATGTCAACTATACTTAAAAAAAAAGAAATGTGAAGAAAATGTATTATTCCTTTGATGAATGGTAAAACTGTTGTGTCCAGAATAACCAGACCCAACTTGAGTGCTCTTAACCAGGAGACAGTTTATTAGCCGGCGGCTGTCCTTGCAAAGGAGCAGCCACGAAATACCAAGATACAAGGTTTTTAAGCCCCAAATCCCATTCCTCATTCTGTCTTAACACAAAGGTCGATCTTTCTCCTATTCACTACCTGTCAACCCACTGGTCAGTGTGCAAGCGGGAAGTACAGAAGCAGAAGCTTGTGTTAGAATGTTATGTTCCTATGGGTGATTGCCTATGTTCCCATGGACGATAGCCAGTGTTCCCATGGGCGATGGCCAAACAGTAATTTTCAGCTTATATACAATTGATTATTTTTCATGCCACGCAAGCAAGCAGGGTTACACAGGCTAAAATTGGCAGTTAGCGTATGAGCTCATTGTTACAAGTTTCATGATTAACAGAATGTGGTTAGGGGTTCCAGAAACTAGGCCTAAGTTATAGACTTCCTTCGTCCAGTTTCAGGTTTTAATTATTCTTTAACCCTTTCACATTTCAGCAGGCCATTACATTCCCCACTGGTTTTCTTTAGAATGACTCAATCTTCGAGTCAGAAGTCGGGATTTCTGGCCAATGGGTCGGGGCTGACGCTCCTAAAATTAAAATCTTTGCCCCAGTTATATTGGATTGGATTAAACTCTTAACCCATTTGATCAAGCATGGCCCAAAGGTCAGTAATAACAGCAGAATTATCAATGGTCCTGCTATAGCCGACAATAACGTGGTTAACCAAGAGTTTCCATTAAACCAAGATTCATACCAGTTGCTTCTTTGTTTTAACTTCTCATTTCTGTCTTTTACTCTTTGTCTAATTAATGCTAAACTATCCCTAATAATTCCAGAATGATTAACATAAAAGCAGCAAGTTTCTCCTAGTGCTACACACAAACCTCCTTGCTTAAGAAATAAGAGGTCTAAGCCTCTTCTATTCTGCAGTACTACTTCAGCTAAAGAATTAAGAGATGTTTCAAGATGATTAATTGATTTCTCTAGAGTGCTTAAATCGTCATTAATCTGCTTTGTGAGTCAGGCTATACCTTGATTCCCTGTAACCAAAGCAGCAGTCCCAATTGCAGCTGATCCTGCCACTCCTAGGCCAACTAGGAGCGGCACAAGCAGTGGAACTGCTCGCTTACGCCGAGGATAGTTATATCCTCCCCACAAATCTATTGCTTGTCTTCCTTCTTGTCCGCTCATCATATACACCTGAGGTATAACATGAACCAGCACACAAAATCCAGTATTATTTTTCCAATATATTTTCCAGTTAAGATTAATACAGGGAGTTAAACCAGTATTACAAGCAAACCAAGTGCCACTAGGGGCCGCTAAATAAGTAGAAGAGGTGTTATTTACTAAAATAGATGATTTACAATTTTCCTTATACCTAGATTTATCAACTCTATAAGTGTTAGTATACACACAAGTTCCCTTTCCTTGTAAATCTCCCAACGTTACAGATGGGTTTTTGGTTCCCCAAGGGCAAATAGTAACATTCGGAGATGTTACATTCCTAATAGCAGTTTGATCTGTGCCAAGGTTAGCAATGACACCAAGTCCTACATAATAAGGTGGGGCAGGGTTCAGACAAAACCAACAATCCTTTGTAGCATTTGAGTTACTGTCATTAGCAAACTTATAAACATTATTCAGTATGGTCAAGACAGATTCAGGAGTATCCCTGGGGGGTCTATAAGGCTGTCTAGGTCTATGTCCTTTGTTGGCATTATTAGTGCTCCTAGTAATTGCTGACTGTGTAGGAGTTAAGGCGTTTAACCCTCCGTCATTAGGCCTAACAGGACCTAGAACTAACGGTGGCATCCTGACAGGCTTTTTCTGTATTGTTATTAACACTCCAGGATCAGTTCCAAAAACATACAACCTTAATCCCCAGGTTTTTCCAATCACCCAAGATGGATCTTTCCAATTTTTGACAGTAAAAATGACAGGATTGCATTTCCCTGCTGTGGCACAGGAAGACTGACTAGGTCGTGTAAGAGTCAGAAAGGGGTCTGTGTTCTTCCAAGGGGCTATGGTTTCACAACCCCAATGACCACAATAATATTGGTTTAGCTTATGGCAAGTGCTTTGGCCTTCTCTGGGACACATATATAACTCTACTTGTTGAATACCTCTTTCTTTGTCCTCCCTGCCACAACCATACCAGGGGTCAGATAAAAAATTAGCATCACTTATAAAATTAAATTTCTTTCCTAATATATCACACAAATCCACATGAAATGTAGGCTGGTACATAGTCTGATTTACTAATATGGGAATGCCTGTTTCTGATTTAATTAATTCCCATTTAGCCTGTTGAGGTTGATGAGGGTTCCCTTTTACATTATTGATAACAATTAACCCAATTATAATCATTCCCGCGAGAGTCTTATCTTGAGTGGATCCTCTGTGGGTGTTGCCTTCCATTTCTCTGTCTCCGGGGGAGGTTGAGCTGTCTTAAGGCGGGTATGGTGAATCCAATGTCTTTTCCCTGCAACCTCGACAGCTGTTGGTGTGGTTAGAGTTACTGGAAACGGACCATCCCACCGGGGCTGTAGGCTAGCAGGCTGGATCTTCTTTATCCACACCCAATCGCCTGGATGATGTGGGTGAGGCTGTGATGTCCCCGGAGTCGGTCTAGCAGCTTTAATCAAGCCCTCGACTTGATTTTGGGTTTGTTGCAAGGCCTGTAGAGACTTAAGGAGACTTGTATTATTACTCATTGTAACCTTTTCAATTCCAATTTTAGGGAGTAAAGGGGGAGGTCTCCCAAACATTTCATAAGGGGAAATTCCCATAATATATGGAGTACACCGGGCCCATAACAAAGCAAAAGGAAGAAGGCTCACCCAATTCTCCCCAGTTTCCAGCTTAAATTTAGTTAAAGTTTCCTTAAGTGTTCTATTCATCCTTTCTACTTGTCCTGAACTCTGAGGTCTATAAATACATG
>NW_011921169.1:0-1332 GCF_000151845.1 Pteropus vampyrus
CTCCGCCCCTGGACGCACCACGAAAGGGCGACCTGGGTGTGAGGCCTGCAGCCCCGAGCGAGGGCGTAGGGTCAGTCCCGCCCGAAGCCCCGCCCCTCGTATAGGCCACGCCCCTCGCCTCGGCCCCTCCCCTCCGCCCCGCCTAGCAACGCGCGGCCGCGGTATCCTAGCGACGGCCGAAAGCGGGCACCTCAGGCCAGCGGACCGGGACTGGGTTTCCAGCCCGCAGGACCGAGCCCAAAGGCCGCGGGGGCGCTGGACGCGGGCCGCATGGAGGACGACGAGGAGGAGATCACCGCCGCCGCGCTGCGGGGCAGGCCCCGGCCGCTGCCCATCTCGGCGCTGTCCGCCTTCAGCTACGTCCCGCCGCGGCGCCTGGACCCCAAGGAGCACAGCTACTACTACCGCCAGGGCCAGGTACGCCGCGGGGGCCGCACTGCGGGGCGCCGCGGGGCTGTGGATCTGGGGGTTCTTGAGGGCGGGGCTGCACGGCCCGGAAGGGGGCCTAGGAGGGGGCCGGAGGAGGGGCGATCCCGGAGCGGTTGTGCTGCCAGGCGGTGGCCTCGGGGTGGTGCTGCTTTCTGGCATAGGGCTCCGGGGGCGGGTCTGCTGGGTGGACCCCAAGGATCACAGTTAGCCGACCCCCAAAGTAAGGTTGACAGCCCCCCGCCACAGAGGATGGGCAGGTCCCCGCCGTGTGTGGGGTTGTGCTGCGCTGGGACCAGGGGCTGGGGACCCCGGCGTGCGGAGTGCGCAGGTGTGTGTGGAGGGCTGTTTAGCCGGTTTCCGGAGCCATGTGGGGTGCGCTGGGGCCGAGTGCTCCTCAGGGGAGGTAGGCAGAGTCTCTGGGCTTCTAACCGCCACCGCCTCCCGGAACGGCCCGGGCACCCTACCCAGGATATGGAGGAGGGTTCCCTGGCGTTGGGGGCGCAGGGTAGCCGGGGTCAGCCACAACCCCGAGGTAGCCGGGGTCAGCCACAGCCTGAAACCCTTGCCAGTGACTGCCCCACAAGTCCAGGGCACAGAAACCCTTCTAGAAGCACGCCCGCAAACCGAAGACAAGAAGACTGATCAGCCGCCTGCAGCGGGAGCGGGGCCGAGAGCGCTCCCTGTGTCCCCCGCCCGGCCTGGCACGTGCCGGGGCAGAGCCTGCGTGACTGCGAAGGCCGCGGTGCCGCCACGGCAGGAAAAGACGCCAGAGAAAATGAAAGAAATCAGAACTTGTCGAGGTCGTCTATTCCTTTTTTCTGTTTTTTTTTTTCCTAAATGTCTCCAGGGCTTTCCCTCAGGTGCACGGAGGTGTCCCCACAAACACACCCTTTTTGTTCTTCC
>NW_011921170.1:0-3490 GCF_000151845.1 Pteropus vampyrus
TTACATGAGCTGGGTGCAGGCGCCTACTACACTAATGTAACATTCTAAATCCGCGGTCCTATCCTAGCAGCGAGCTGGATCACAACCAGACTGGGACCAGCCTAGCCTGGGACCCACAAGGCTCCCGTGTAAAGCAGTCCAATCTAGACATTTACTTATTTGCAGAGTCAAGATGGTGGCACAGTCTGTCCAGGGAACCCAGCAGAGCACCTGTCTGCTTATTTGGGTCCTCAAACAAAGAGCTTTGACAGCCCTGGAGTCTAGTCCACACCCATCCCTCTCCAGGCAAGGGAGCTGAGTTTTAACCTAGTCCACTGCTGAGCGTAGCTACTAGCCCCATCTGAGCAGAAAGCCTGGCCATAATACCTAGAAGCTGTGTGGCAGAACAATGCTTGAGTAGAAACTATGGCAGACAGAGCTAATCATATACAGAGCAAAGCCAGTGGCCCTATTAAGCTAGAGAGCTTGGGGCACTGGTCTGTTTGAGTCAAGTCCACAAACAAAAAGCCTTGCCAGTCTTGGAGCTGGTTCTCCCACTCCATCCAGGAAGGAAAATAGATTTGTAGATCTACCCATTGCTGATTACAGCCTTCAGCTCACCTGACCAGAACATAACCAGAGCTGCACAGCCCACCAAACCATTCTGCTCACAGTGGCACTTCAACAGAAAGCATAGTCCATGGCTTTTTCTGTCTGCAGAGAAAAACCAGTGGCCCCATCTGATCCAGGAATTTAATGCACAGTCTTGCCTGATTTAGGTCCCCAAATAAGGAGCTGTACAGGCCCTGTGGCCCATTCCGTTGCTGTACCAGAACTGGGAAGCTAATTCATAGCTTTGCCTACTGTCAATACAGTACTTACTACCCTGGCCATTTAGTAAGCCTGACCAGAAAACACAAGCAACTACAAAGTTCATTCTACCACTTCATTTGGATAAGGAGTCAAGCTAGCAATCTTATCTGGCTGTTCTCAGCCCACAACACCCTCCACTCCAACCTCAGAGATCAAGCAGTGGCCTCACTAAAAGATAGACCCTGAGAGCCAGCCCCCCACCCACCCAAGGACATTTCTAGTGGACATGTCCAGAAACCCAAACTAAGCTGATTTGTGAAGACCTGTCTCTGCCGAAATGAATCCATAAAGTCTGGAAGAGGAGACCACTTACTCAAATACACAGATACCAAGTAGTGCATCGAGGATCATACAAATCAGGCAAATATGACACCACAAAAAGAGTCTAATAAAACTCCAATAACTGACCTCAGAGAAATGGAGATCTATAACTGTCCAACAAAGAATTCAAAATAATCCTAAAGAAGTCTGGTGAACTACAAGAACACACAGACAGATGATGAAATGAAATGAGGAAAAAAGTACCAAGATAAAATGAGAGTTCAACAAAAATAAAACAACAACTAGAAACCATAAAATAAGAAGGAATAAAAATCTAGAGCTGAAAAATACAAAGATGGCAGAATTTGATAGAGAGCTTCAAAAACAGAGTAACGATGCAGAAGAAAGAATTGGTGAACTAGACAGACAGATCATTTGAAATTATCCAGTAAAAGGAGCAAAAAGAAAAAAGAATGAAAAAGAATAAAGAAGCTGATGGGACTGATGGACACAATCAAAGGAAACAATATGCACATTATGGGAATTCCAGAAGGAGAAAAATAGAAAGGAACGGTTGAAAACTTCCTAAACCTGGAGAAAGAAATAGACATTCAGATCCATGAGGTCCAAAGAATCTTGAATAGGTTGAAGCCAAGAATGGCTACACCAAAACACATTATAATTAAATGATCAAAACTCAAAAGCAAAAAAAAAAAAAAAATTGAAAGAAGAAAGAAGAAAGAAATGAGTTATATATAAGAGAACCCTCATAAGAACATGGGAAATTTCTTAACAGAAACTTTTCAGGCCAAGAAAGAATGGGATGATATATTCAAAATACTTAAATAAACTTTCAACCAAGAATTTTATATATGGCAAAGCCGTTCTTCAGAAACAAAAAGAAATAAAGACTTTTCTGAACAAACAAAAGCTGAGGGAGTTCATCACCACTAGACCTACCATACGAGAAACACTAAAGGAAGTTCTTTGAGTAGAAGTAAAAGGATGCTGATTAACATCATAAAACATAAGAAGATAGAGAGACCAGGCACAATGGCATAAATGATAGAGCCTTTGTTCATCTGCTCTTGCCACCACATCAAAGTAGTGACAGAAACACAAAGCAAACAGCAAGCAGAGTCCCCTGCGTCTAAATGAACAGAAGCCCTGCAACTAGAGAGAGATATAAGAAATCACCATGCAATTGTAGGAGGTAAGAGAGGGCAAAGATGTAAGGCTGCTGAGCGAGACAGAGGCTTTGGCAGCTGCAAAAGTTCCTCTTAAAAGGGTCATGTTTGCAACTGGATTTTCACAGTGACAGATCTGCTCACTCTGGGCACCAGCACTGGGTCAGCTGTTGAGGGTTCACCAGGAACTTACAGGGGAACACTGAGTTGTTGGAGAAAGGGTCAGAGGTGAGGCTTTCTTCCAGGCAGAAGTGCTGGCAGTATCCATTGTTCCTCTGTTAAGCCCTTCCCCCTCCCAGTGTGCAGATGTGGACTGCCATAGCTGAGACATCAACAAACTGGATAAAAAAGGTTGCTCCGCCCAGAAGATTCCCTGAAACTCCACCTCCCCCAACTCACAGCCCCACTCAAGCCACATCCAGTTGTGTCCTCAGCAAGTCCAGTGCCCCCTGCTGGGCCACTCTGACTCACACTGCTGGCTGCTGACCTCGGTCCCTGGTGTGGCATTTGACACAACTATAAGCAAAGTATCTGTGGGTTGATTGCTGAATTGTAACAGGTAGCCCTAAAGGAACGCAGGCTGTGGCTAAACTTGGCCAGCCACTAAACACCTCTCAGGATTGTGCCTACTACATAACGCCATACTAATATGACCAGGAGAGTTCAGAGTTTTGCTTAGTGCATAGAAACAGACCCAGAAAGGCAGCCAAAATGGGAAAACAAAGCAACAGAAACCATATGAGAGAACAAAACAGAGATATAGGAATAATGGAGTCAAGTAATCTAAGAGATGCAGAGTTCAAAACACTGGTTATAAAGATGTTCAGTAAACTTAGGGGAAGTATACATGAACTCAGTAAGAACTTTAACAAAGAAATTAAAAAAGCCATAAAAATGGAAATGGAAATTATAAAAGAGAACCAGTCAGAATGAAGAACACGTTATCCGAGAGGAAGAGTATATTAGAGGGAATCAATAGAGTGGATGAAGAAGAGGATCGACCCATCAATATAGAGGATGGGAAGCCAAGGACGCTCAATCAGAACAGCAAGGAAAAAAAGCCAAGACTATAATAATAATTGAAGGAGCCTATGGGACACAAGTAAATGTAAAAATGTCCATGTCATAGGAGTACCTGAAGGAAAACAAGATGTTGAAGAGCTATTTGAAGAAATAATGATAGAAAATTC
>NW_011921171.1:0-3490 GCF_000151845.1 Pteropus vampyrus
GAGAGACAGAGAAGAAGAAGAGACAGAGACAGAGACAGAGACAGATCTAATAATCTTGGATGGTCCCTGAGAGATTGCGATGAGGAGAAAGCATCCTTAGTTGGTAACATGCCAACCACAGTTGTTTTGCCTTATGCACAGAATTATCAATAAGGTAGCAAATAACTATTTATTCAAAACAGAAAACAGAAATTTCTTTATGTGTCAAGATATCTCACAGATCAAACATATTACTAGAAAATTTGCAAAGAATAAACCTATAATTTACAAAAGGAAATATACAATATATAGAAAGAAAGCAGAGATTTTTTACAGCTGAAATGAGACATTAGAACGATGTCAGGTTTGAACAATATATGTAACAAACTTAGCAATGTTAATCATCTATTGTCTGTTGGCAAATAAATGATGACCACTGTGATGAGACGAGACAGATTATTTTTTTCTGCATCTTATGTCTCCATTACTTCTCCACCTCTAGGACCTCAATTGCACAGCCATATTTTATTGTCACCTCTCCCATCTTCTAAGGGCTGGAAACCCTCTAGACAGAAATCACATTGACCCACGAAGATCTCTTTATATTGAAAACTGTTCAGAAGACTCCCGAATTAAACTTCATCCCAGTGATTCCTCAATGAAGAGAGAAGTCAAATTTTGTAGCTTCAAACACGAGGCTCATGTCTTGTGACCTTTCCACCCCTTTCACCCACACAGAGCCCTGCCCGTGCTCACACTAATCTCCCAAACGTTGAACTTGACTCCCAGCTTCTCCTGGCACCACAGCTACAAAGCTCAGAGCCTTTACACTCATACTTCCTTCTGCTTGCAGTCTCCCCACGAGACATTTTGGAACTTTTCAAACCCTCTCCATCCTCTAAATACCAAGTCCTCTTCAGATTGCCTGCATCTTCTCCTTCATGAGTCTTTTCTTTTTCTGAACATTATCACAGGAAAAATACTTTCTCATCAAGTTACTTACATATTAGGATGCCCATGGTATAATCTTTATTTATTTCTCTGTCTTTTCTCCCTGCTACACAGTGAGTGCAGTGAGGCATGTAGCATGTTAAACAAATCACCACCTTCCCACCAGAAAAGCTGAGTTGAAAACAGTAGCTGAATAAATAATCACTCCACAGAGGGATGAGAGAACATTCTCAGAGAAATTGCTGATGATGAGAGAAGAAATAGAAGGAGGCAACACTGACGTAGCTGTGGGGGCCCTGCCAGTGGAATGTTTTCTACATTCTATATCAGGACGCAGTAGAGTAACAGTTTATAGTTTGCAAGAATTAATTAGAATAGAATCAAAAAGCCATAAGAGAAAATATGAGAGTGCATGATATATAGAATACATACTTAATCGTATCATGATTCTCTTTGTCAATCCCATGTGTGTGTGTGTGTGTGTGTGTGTGTGTGTGTGCGCCTGGTGTGTGTGTGCATTGCTGTGTTCATGTGCAGGCATGCTGGATCACAACATAAAAAGAATGTCTTATTTTGGGAGAAAACAAAAACCTCCTGATCCACTGTAATAAATATAAGAATAGTTTTAAAAGACCACTTCTTGTCAATGAGGGAAAAGCAACAAGAATGAAGAACTCACAGAAAGTCAGGTACAGAGAGAAGAGGCAGCCGGCGTGGGTGCTGCAGTTCCCCAAGGCTCAAGGGACATCACCCTGACAGGGCCTTTACTACCCCACTGGCCTCATCACAGCATCCACCTCAGCCCTGATCTAATTGTTATTCCTGTGCTTATTCCACATTTACATAACCAAACTTGTATTTATATGGCACAGTATTGGATGAGCCTGGACACTCTCTCACTTTTCTTTGTGGAATTCTTTCCTTTGATATTTTGGGGCTTTGAGTTTTGACCTCTTTTGAACAATTCTGATGGGTACACTAGTCCTGGTTCTTTTCCATATCCAATATGAAAAGGTCTCCCCAGACATATTCTATAAAATCCTCCTTATTCTACAGCTATTGATGCCCTTTCTTCATACATTTATTCCCTAAGGAAATGATGTCATGGTGCACACATTTTACTACACTGGGCCTTCTCTTTGTAATGTGAGATCCAATGAGTAAGGACCTCCCTTATTTTGCCTTTGTGCTTTTATAATATGTGCATTAATATAGAACAAATGTTGAAAAATGGGGAAATATGACCAAGTTAAAAT
Source organism: Pteropus vampyrus (assembly GCF_000151845.1). Classification (NCBI taxonomy): domain Eukaryota; kingdom Metazoa; phylum Chordata; class Mammalia; order Chiroptera; family Pteropodidae; genus Pteropus; species Pteropus vampyrus. The sequence goes on from NW_011921171.1 coordinate 2,187, forward strand.
AGTAGATTTTAATAACTGTATTAAGTCAACTCAATTAATATGTAAGACCAATTCTAAAAGAAAGGATAAAACACCATAATTTAATCACATTGATATGGGTATCTAATTCCAGATAATTAGGAAAGACCTGCATAGAAAAATATAAAAATATACTTTTGACAAGTTGTGAGGAAGAAGTACCTACTGTTATAATTTCTACCTATATAAACGTAAGTAGATTCAGATATCCTTAGGAAAGGATAGATGTGATCATTAATGAATGAAAACGAATGCTGCTCAAATGATGAGTGAGGACATATAAGTTTTTATGTGTAAAAATAGCGAGGGGGGACACAATATGACAGACTTAGAATTGAATAAAAAAATTATAATTTTCATACTTTCCAACAAATTCATCTCTCTATATATGATGGAATTCAATGTCAAACAGCAAAGTTGATAGAAAACAACTCCAACTTAACATATTAAATAAATTAATTAGTCTACCTAGCAAACAAACATCGCCATCTCTAGGCTCTGGGTGAGGCTAGTTAGGCTCTCAGAAGACCTCAGGTAGAAGTTCTCAGGTTCCATCCTCTCTGACCCTTCCCTGAAGTACCTGCTGGTCTATTGGACTCATCTGAATGGGGTCTCTGAAAGGGAGGACTCCGTGTGGAAGTCTGAATGCCTCCCTGGATGATCGACGATGGAGACTGAAGCTCTGTCCCCAGACAAGGCAGCAGAACAAAGTAAAGCATTGATCTCACTCGGACTTAGGAATCCAAAATAATAAATACGTGTTGTAAAGCCCAGGCTTGTACGCACAGAGAGGTGATCATTTCTGCTTCATTTATCTGCTCATTAGGCAATGTTTCCAATATTACTCCCACCACTGAGCCCCGATTTCCCTGTGGGACACTGGTCTGGACGGACTGGAAATTTTTCCTGTTGATTCTCTGTTCCCAAGAGTCCAGGTGAGAAGTCAAGTGAATCCTGTTTTCATACTCCTCCATGATTCTCCTACCTGCAAGAGGTCTCACCTCCCAGATCCTCATCTCAACACTGCAGTAAAGTTCTCTCAATATTCTAGACTGAGGATAATGTCTGTGTTAGGTCCCAGGGTCTTCAAAGTATTTCCCTCTTTGTCAATAGGGAAACTCTGTGACTTTCATGTAAATGTTGGACACTACACACCTTGGCTTCATGACACTTTACCAAATTAATGAAGAATATTATGCTTATATCAGAAGTTAAGAGCTATCCTTAGTCCCACATTATAAAAGATTTGATAATTAAAAAAAAACATATTTACATACTTTATGTGA
>NW_011921172.1:0-2008 GCF_000151845.1 Pteropus vampyrus
AATTCTGTCTTCTGCGCTGTCATGCTGTAGGCATCTGGCATCTGTGGCTTGTTTCTTCTCATTCTTCTGGTTCTTGGAATAATGAGTGATTTTTTTTATTGAAACCTGGACAGCTTTGGGGATTATGTTATGAGCGTTTGGATCTTATTTCAACCCCTGTTGTCCTCAGCCTCCTCGGACACTACCGCTCTTGGAGAGGAGGGCCCAGGTGGAGGCGGATGTCTTGACGGATACTGTCAGCGGGTACCGTCCTGGCTGAGTGAGGGAGGGGCCTTTGCTGACACTGCAGAGAGTAGCCCTGTCACCCGTGGGCTCTCCACTGGGTCACCTTGACACGGAGCAGCAGGGCTGGGGACAGCCTCTTAACCGTCATTTTTGCCTGGCAGGGATGAGCGTTCACGTGTCCAGTTTGCCTTCTGGGACACCACCCTGCTGGAGGGTGGGGTGTGCTACGACAGTCTGGTGAGGGAGGGAATCCAGACTCGCACTTGGCCTCTGCGGTGGTGGTGGGCATGGGGCCACGGTGTTCCTGTTGGGCTGGGGCAGAGCCGTTAGCGTTGCTGTCTTGGGCCGCTGCACCTTACCTGGTCCTTGGCTAGTGTCTGTCTGCATCTCTGGGAGTTTGAGCTTGTGGCTTCTCCAGCACCCAGCCTGGAATATCGGAGGCGAATGGAAACTCAGGACCTCATTGCTGAGTTGTTCCTGGGGGCCTGAAGTCTGCCCAGTCTGCCTGCTTCTCCCCACCGTTCCGAGTCTCCTGTTTGTTTTATATGTAGTGTCCAGTGTCCGTGGTTTTAGCTGTACTTGGAAGAGGAATAGAGAAGAATACAGAAGCTGTATATTGAAAGAATACATTTAACTTTTGCATTTAGCGCCATAAATTTCCCTGTAGTGATCGCTTTAGCCAAGTGCTACAGATTTTGATGTATTATGTTTTTAATTATCACTCAAATGGAAACATTTCCTCCTTTGACTTTGATTTCTTGTGGATTATCTAGAAATAATTTAGAAAATTTGGGGGGATTTTCTAGACTTATTTTGTTATTTCTAATTTAGTTCCAATCTGGTCAGCGTACATACTCTGATTTCATTATTTTATTTCTTTTGATTGAATTTTTGAGACTTGTTTTGTGGACAAGCGTATCGTCCATTTTAGTTAATGTTCCTTTTGTACTTCAAAAAGAAGTACATTCTGAAGTTACTGGATGTAGAGAATGCCGATTAGGTCGAGTCAGTTCACAGTATTGTTCAACAAACTGAAGATTTAGATTGAAATTCAGACCATGAGGATGATGAAATGCGCGTTCCCCTGGGAGAACCGGGTTGCATTGACTCTGAAGCAGCTCTCACAGTGCCTGAGGGGTTTCAGGTCTCTTTCCCGCCCTGTCCCTGAGCTGCCAGGAAACTGTCTCTGAGAGGGCTTCACCCCTTGACACTAGTCGTCATCTTCTCACAGGTGGCCTTCCGTCCCCTTCGACTGCCTGCATGCCTTTCACCTGGCCCACTTACCTGGCTGTCTTCAGCCCTCATCACTCCCCTGCACAGAGGCCACTCCCGCTCTTTTTAATGACTCACAAGTCGCTACTCTTCTCCTGAGTCTCTCTCCTCCAGGGCTTCGCTTAGGCTGTTTTGTCTGCTTGGAGAGACTTCCTCACCAGAGAACAGCTCGTCCTTCAAAAGCCTGCTCAGCAGAGACCTCTGTGATGCCCCCCATGCAGAATGAACCTCTGTCTCCACAACACCCCACTATAGACCCTCAACAGATAAACCAATCAGGTCTCCCCGTGTGCAGGGCTCTGCCCGGGTGCAGGGCTCTGCCCGGGTGCTCATTCTGTCTCCTCTCTCGCGCATTTCTGTCTCCTCTCTCGCGGAGTTCACGTTCCTGGCGTTCTTACCACAGTGTCCTTGAAACGTTGAGCTCACACGGCCGTCTCCGGCTAGACCGTCAACTGCTTGGTCCTAATGAGGACACAGCTTCTGTCTTGCAGTATTTTCTGGTTCCTCAAGT
>NW_011921173.1:0-1624 GCF_000151845.1 Pteropus vampyrus
ACAAAGATTCTAATTTCTCCATATCCTCGTCGACACTTGTTATTGTCCATTTTTTGATAATAGCCATCCTAGGTATCTCATTATAGTTTTGATTTGCATTTCACTAATGACTAATGATTCAGAGCATCTTTTCATGTGCTTATTGGCTATGTGCATATCTTCTTTGGAGATATATCGATTCAGATTCTTTGCCCATATTTTAATTGGGTTGTTTGCCTTTTTGTTATTGAGTTATAAGAGTCTTTACATATTTTTGGATACTGGTCTCTTAACAGATATGTGATTGTCAAATATTTTTTCTCATTCGTATGGCTTGTCTTATCAATTTCTTGATAGTGTCCTTCAAAGCACAAAGGTTTTAAATTTTTATGAAGTCTAATTTATCTATTTTTTTTTTCTTTAGTTGTCTTTAAAATAATATTCCATGCTAACTTGCTACAATTTTTTTGGGATTTGAAGATTTTGAATTTCCTATTCAAGCACACATACCCCTGGAGAGAGGTAATGCCTTGTGCAATTATCAACAGCTATCCAGTGGGAATTAGTTGTTTACCAGTTGCTCTCTAACCTGAGAAAGACCTTAATAGGATGAAACTGGGGAGGAAAGAAAGGGAAAAGGAAGAGACCTGAGCACGTAGTATCATGGAGAACAAAATTGGTATTTTCCATTTGCCTCAGAATTACTGACTCTTTTCCTAATTTGTACTGTATATCACACTACCTGATACACACGAGCTACATTTGGTAGCCTTGGCTCTGCTGTAGAGCCATCGGATTAGATCATGTAAAAGTGAGTCATTTCTGTTACTTGAAGATCTTAATTAGTTAGGTTATTTAGCATTTTGTGAGATTATGGATACAATTTCAGACTCACTCTTGTATAGACAGTTAATAGCTTTATATTGAGTTTGAGAGAGAATATTTTAGACCTGGTCTTTAATTTTGGCCAGCTGTCTTGTAAATGAATGTCAGCCATCAGCTACCCTATGAACTGCCCAGAGGATTGTTGAGCACAAGATAAGATGATAAACTTGAAAGCACTGAAAAGGCTACACAAATACAAAATGGATTATTCCAAACATTAATACATGACTTTGGAAAACACAGTTTCCTGGATTTCAGTTTCCTTATCTCTGAAATGAAAGACTTGGAAAAAATTATTCCCAAGGCCCTTGTCAGTTCTAAAGTTCTTTTTTTTTTTTAATTAATTAATTTTTTTATGGTGACATTGGTTAATGAAATCCAGTAAGTTTCAGCTGTACACTTTAACAGTAAGGCATATATATATATTTACACTGTGTGTTCACCTCCCATAGTTAGATTTCTTTCTGTCACCACAGATTTGACCCCCTTTACCCTGTCTACCTCCCCCCACCCCACCCCCAACCTCTGGTAACCACTAGTCTATAGTCCATGTCCATGAGTCTCTGTTTGTCCTGTTCATTTGTTGCTTTTAGGTTTATATCCCACATATGTGATATCATGTGATTTTCAACCTTTTCTGTTTGGATTATTTCGCTTAGCATGATTATTTCGAGGTCCATCAATCGGTTCTAAAATTCTGAGAGACTTTATTCTCTCTCTCCTTACGGTGTTCCTCGCTGCCACGCAGTCTCAACACACC
>NW_011921174.1:0-3484 GCF_000151845.1 Pteropus vampyrus
TCATTATTCTTTATTTCCTTTTGTCATGAACATGGGTCCGTTTCCTGATCTATTCTTTTCCATTGACAGAGTGTCAATCCCTGTTTTAGTTGTTAAATCGATAGCCTAGATGTTCATATATCGTAGGGAAAGACCGCTATCATGGTTATTCCCAAACGTGTTCTCTTCCGTGTACTGAATAATCTGCTCACTCATGGCAAACTTCTGTTGGCGTTCATGACTATGTTTGCACTGAATGCATACACTTACTTGTTATTTCATACCTCATTCTTACAGGAGTATATAACGTCTTCTTTGCGCGTTGAAGTTGTATCTATTCTTTTCGCAAATAATCTCATGACTGACTTGCTTCTTCTATAGAGACGTGCACTTAAGGCAGCGGTCCGATTGCCACATATAAGACAGTTATATTGCATCAGAAATATGAAATGAAATTTGACAGGTTCACTCTACAGGACACTAAGCCATGTGCTTCCATTAGTCCCTACCCATTCTGTAATACTCCATGCCCTATCTCTGGGCAGTACCAACAGGCGTCACATTTGAATGATAACAATATCGTTGTTCTGTACCAGAGACTTTCAAGGTCATGTGGCTTGAGGATTGTTACTACCCACAGTCCTGTTTTCTACAAGCCAATAGCCCATATCAGGGAATTGGCCTTTTCCAGAAGTAGCAGTTTAAGTGCCATGGCCCAGGTTTTATCTAGAGATGGAGAAAGAGAAATAAAACCCCACGTGAGACCGAGTTCCCTTGCGAATCTCTCTGAGTGATCAGATCTGAAAGCCAGCATCGCTGACCACTGCCCAGTTAACCTGTTGAAACACAAGAACACCGTTAGGACATTTTGGTAACTGCTCCCACGGGAGAAGTTTTCAGTGTGGAGATTTTACTAAAGCCTATGAAGAGTGCTGAGGCCAAGAGAGCTGAATGTCCAGGGAACAGAGAAACAGACCAGCAGACGGTTCCCAGACATAGGTAATATCTACTTTCTCTCCAGCAGCATCTCCCTTACTATTCTCAGCCCTGATGACGAAGTAACCCAAGTGCTTGTTGCCAGGCCTTGGCTCATATCAACAGTTGTGATGATTCGGCTCTGAAGGTCATTGTGAGGCGTGATGACTAGTCTAGCTGCCTAACCAATCAGGCCCTGGGACTCAGGCAAATAGTGGGAGGGGGAGGGAGGGAACTGCTCCTCTCTCTACTTGCCTTCCCTTCTAGATCATTTGCCGCTCCTGCAGGAACCGAAGCTGCTCAGTGTTCTGGGATAGAAAACATGCACATACACCAAGACAATGTGGCATTCATTTTCTTCTGCCATCAACAAACCGATTGAGCTGAGCAACTCCAACCCTGATGTGTAATGTCAGGTTTAAGACTGTCATTTGTCCAAATTAGTAAAAATACAACGCATACAGAAGGCATTAGGGACAAGGGCAAAAGGGACAGGTGATCCGATTTCCGGGCACATTCCTATGGGATTTCGGGCAAATACCATCAACTCTGATCCTCTTTAAAAAGCAGGGAACACAAGAGCAACTCCACTCTTAGGGGTTTCTGAGGATCCGATGAGACGAGACAGTTTTCCACACTCATGTGCGGTGTGGCTCACAGCGGTATGTTACATTTGGTGGACTGTGGTCTGAAAATAATAAATGGAAACTTTCGTAAATAAGCAATTCAGATATGTGATACCTGTCTCCTCTCTTCTGGCAACTCTTGCTTACTCACCGTATTCAGCCCCAAACCAGAATTAACCCAGGTGCTGGCGACCAGTGTTCAGATCTTTCCTTTGAGTATGCTCACAAAGTTCTGAGAGCCAATGTGAGTCGCCTCGCTTCCTCTTGGTGCTTCAGTTATCGGGCCATGGGACTTACAGAAAGGCAGTGTGATACGCTGAATGGGAACTATTTTGCTCCTTCTTTGCTCTCTAATCCAGACCCACTTTATTCCTGTAGGAAATGCAGCAGCTCAGAATGTCTCCACGGTCTGAGTAACATTCAAATACACCTTGTCATGGTATTTAACAGATGAATTGACTAGATAAACGCCAACCTAGATGGGAAATAGCTATGAGGAGAACTAGCATTTGCCCATATTAGTAACATGCTGGAGTACACAGAAGTGGTCGGAGCAGAAGCTCGAGAGACAGGCTGATTGTATTCCAGTCCAGGTTCTGTGTGATCTCGGGCAAGTATTTTGACCTTTTGGATCCACATGTTCAGCATTTGTTAATGGGGGATGACAGCTACACTTCCTCCCTTAGGTGTTGTGAGGTTGTTGGCTATGCAACTGCTTGTACTCAATCATGTCTGTACATTCGATCGTATCCCTGAAAGATTTGCCAACATCTGCTGTTCAGAACCTCAGCTGGAATGAATCAGCATGCACCATGTTCTCAGAGAGCTGGGCCAACAATCCTTGCAGACATGCATTAGCTCAATTGCAGTTCCTACTGGAGCCTTATATGCTGAAGTCTGACTGGGACACAGATAGCTGTAAGTCTGTGCCTCTAGGCTGGAAGCACTGCTGCTGGCGGTACTAATGGTTTTCAGAAAGTCGTTACCCCAACTGAGGTACAAGGTGATAGTTTCCATATCCTACGCATGTACCAAATTTCGGCCTCTGTCTACAGTGCCTTTGTGATGGCTGCTGCCTATGCATCTGTGGCAACAGAGTTCCTGATCGTAAGGGCGATCAGGGAAAACACTCGTTGTATCCCGTGGCACAACAAAGCCATTCCAACATGACTTCATCCCAGAATCCATTAAACATAGTGAAGCACTCATTGCCGTCGATGAGCCCCTTGAGTCTGATGATAAAAATTTGCGATTCTCTGGAAGAAGAATTTTTTAATATAATCAGGGAAGTGGGGACCCCCGAAGTATGTCTAGTATCTATCGAAAACAAACAGCAAACTTATCCAGATAATGAGGGAAGAAATAAAAATAAAAAAATAAAAATACTGAAAGACAGATTCAGAGTTTGATCCAGTGGGAAACCCTTTTCGTAGGAAAACAGATTGGATGTGGTAAGTTTTGTCCTGAAAACCAATCCTTAGTTGAAAATATAGCAAGTGAAAATGCATTTAATACACCTAACCTACTAAACAGCATAGCTTAGCTTATCCAACCTGAAATAGGCCAGGAGCGCTTACATTTGGGCTGTATCTGCAGTAACTGCGAACATCTTCTTCTCAACGGAAACAGCAGACACAGCTGAGTGTTTTGTAGACATGACGGGACGCAGAAACCCGACACACGATGTCCAAAAAGCCCTGCAATGCAAAGGATTCTACGTCTCGGCAGTTGACGGTCGTCTTCGTTGAGATGTTGGGGAGCCGAGGCTCTCTATCATGGCCCAGCACCACGAGAGAATACCATAACTCATATCGCTAGCCAGGAAAAGAGGAACATTCAAAAATCGAGGTACAGTTTCCACAGAATGTGTATCATTTTCGCAACATCGAGAGGTTAAAAGTTGA
>NW_011921175.1:0-1171 GCF_000151845.1 Pteropus vampyrus
TTTATTATTATAAGAGGATGGACTGTGGTGCTAAACTTCCTAGGTGGAGTTCTGACTTTGCTATTCCCTAATGTTTAGCACTGGAAATTTACTTAGTCTCTCTTTGCTTCAGTTCTCTCAGCTGTAAAATAGTTCATAATAGTAGTGCCTACCTTATATATATTTTAAGAGGATTAAATGAGTTAATCTATATTAGAGGCCATGCAAATGTTAGCTATAATAATGTAATTATACTACATATGTAATATAATAAGAATAAGAATAACATTATTATTTATTATTATTATTATTATTATTATTATTATTATTATTATTATTATATTGGGAGCCCCTTAAGGACATTTAATATTTTTTTAATCTCTGTAGATTTAGAACTAAGCCAAAAGTCATGCATAAATAGTTTCTCAATAAATATTTTGGGAGTGCTAAATAAATAAATTTATAATCTAAAATCAGAGTCTTTATTTGTAGTCTCTGATTCAGTTATTGACATAACCACCAATGCTTCCCACACAATATTGACAAAACCATGGAAGATGATATAAACATCTCTTTTTTCCTAAGGAACACATTTAGTTAGTCCCAAGTCCTGAGATACCCTATCTACTTTTTTCTCAAACTTATTCTTTTACTCTTGAATTGGGAGGATATAAGTCCTTGAAGATTTTCACTGTGTATAACCCTTGCACAGTCTTCTCTGATTTAGTCTGGCTCCAATTTCATTCTAGTTTATGTCTTTCACATATTTATAACCCACGTATTCCTAAAACTCCCCAACCCAATGAAGTTATGTGCTTTTCATCTGCATTCTTTTGGCTCACTTGTTCTATTACATTTATTGCACTGTCCGAGTTTATCTATGTATAAGTTTCAATAGTCTGTGAAGTCCTTTAGAGCAAGAAATACATAGATGATAGTTGGGCAATAGATTAGATAGATAGATAGATAGATAGATAGATAGATAGATAGATTTATTGATTGATACATGATAGCTAGATAATAGATAAATAAATATTGAAATAGGTATCATTCATCTCTATTTTCTCAGAATTTAGCATTTTCTTGAACCTAAAGTAAGTGTAAAATACATGTTTATTGAATTAAATTGTTAAGAATTTCACTAATGTCCCGTGTTGATAATGATAGTAATTCTCCTCCTATCAGCTGCATA
>NW_011921176.1:0-2234 GCF_000151845.1 Pteropus vampyrus
TGTAATGGTAACCCACGCGGCAAAAGATTCAAAGACCGTAGTATAATAACATGAGACAAGAATGGCCATGAGGGAAAACTGACAAAACCCAACCCCCCCCCAAAAACAAAACAAAAATACAGTCACACAAGGACAAGAAGGCAATGGAAACACTGAGTTAACAGAAAGCAAAAGATAAAATGGCTTTAAGAAGACCTCATATTTCAATAATCACCCTAAATGTTAATGGACTGAATTCACCAATAAAAAGGCACAGAGCTGAGAATTGGATCAAAAAACAAAACCCAACCATATACTGCCTCCAGGAGACATGTCTCAGGTCCAAAAACAAATATAGACTTAAAGTGAAAGGGTGGCAAATGACATTCAGAGAAAAGCGGGAGTAGCGGTACTAATATCAGAAAAAATAGACTTCAAAATTAAAAAGATAAAGAAAGATACTAAGGGACACTTCATAATGATAAAGGGAATCATGCACCAAGAAGCCATAACACTTATTAATATCTATGCTCTTAAACAGAGAGCCCTGAAATATGTAAAGCAATTATTAACAGAACTAAAGAGAGAAACAGACCAAAACGCCATCATAGTAGGGGACCTAAATACCCCACTGTCGGAAATGGACAGATCATCCAAACAGAAAATCAATAACGAAATAACATCCTTAAATGACACATAAGACCAACTGAATATAATTGAAATTTACAGAGCCTTTCATCCCAAAATAGCTGCTTATACATTCTTCTCTAGTGTACATGGAACATTCTCAATGATTGACCACATACTGGGACACAGAGACAGCCTCAACAAATATAAGAAGGTTGAAATCATACCAACTGTATTCTCTGATCATAATGCTTTGAAATCAGAGATCAGCTGCAAAAAGAAAGCAGGAAGAACCACAAATTCATGGAGATTAAACAACATGCTGCTGAAGAATAACTGGGTCAGAGAAGAAATAAAAAGAGAGATCAAGAGATACATAGAAACGAATGATAATGATAGTACAACATATCAAAACTTTTGGAACACGGCAAAAGCAGTCATAAGAGAAAAGTTCATATCATTACAGGCCTACCTCCAAAAACAAGAATGAGGCCAAACAAACAATCTAATGCTTCATCTTAAAAAACTAGAAAAGGAAGGACAAATGAAGCCTAAAGTCAGCAGAAGGAAAGAAATAACCAAAATTAGAGCAGAAATAAATGAAATTGAAAACAAACAAAAAATAGAAAAAAATAAATGCAACAAAGAGCTGGTTCTTTGAGAAGGTTAATAAAAATTGACAAACCCCTGACGAGACTCACTAAAGAAAAAAGAGAAAGGACACAAATAAACAAAATCAGGGATAAAAGAGGAGAAATTATGATAGACACCACAGAAATACAAAGGATCATACAAGAATGCTATGAAAAATTATATAGCACCAAATTTAATAACCTAGAAGAAATGGACCAGTACTTAGAAAGATACAACCTTCCTAGACGAAATCAAGAAGAATGAGAAAATCTAAATAGTCCGATAGGTGGTATGGAAATTGAAACAATCATCAAAATCTACCAAAAAGTAAAAGTCCAGGACCAGATGGCTTCAGCAGTGAATTCTACCAAATATTCAAAGAAAATTTAATACCTATTCTCCTAAAACTCTTCTAAAAAATTGAAGAAGAGGCAATGCTTCCCAACTCATTTTATGAAGCCAGTATCACCCTGATACCAAAACCTGGTAAAGATAACACAAAAGAGAAAACTACAGACCCATATCTCTCATGAACACAGATGCAAAAATCCTAAATAAGATACTAGCGAACCAAATACAGCAACATATTAAAAAAATTATACACCACAATCAAGTGGGCTTCATCCCAGAGGCACAGGGATGGTTCAACATACACAAATCGATTAACAGATACACCACATAAACAAATTTTAAAAATAAGAATCATATGATCATATCAATAGATGCAGAAAAAGCCCTTGGCAAGATACAGCATCCATTTATGATCAAAATACTTAACAAAATCGGTATAGAAGGAAAGTACCTGAACATAATAAAGGCCATATATGACAAACCCTCAGCTGACATTATACTTAATCGTGAAATACTAAAAACCTTCCCTCTAAGAACAGGAACAAGGCAATGCTGTCCACTATCACCATTGTTATTAAATATAACACTGGAGGTCCTAGCAAGTGCAATCAGGCAAGAGAAAGATATAGAAGGCATCCAAATAG
>NW_011921177.1:0-3469 GCF_000151845.1 Pteropus vampyrus
TCACGAATCAGTCCGTCCCGTCGGGACCCCCTTTTCCTGTCTTCGAATTGGACCTTTGACACTGACTCTCGGGTCTCAGGCACAACCTTGGAATCAGGTACTTCTTCATCAGCTATATAAGGAAATCCATTTAGACCACTTAGGAGAACAATCAGAAGTATTGTCAAATACCTATACTTCAAATTTGTACAAGGAGGCCGCAAAAGTTGCCCTCATTTTCAGAGAGTTACCTAGGACACATTCCCCACTCTGACCGAGGTTCCCCGCTGAGTCAAAAGGGAGACCTAACTCTAAGAGAGCTAAGGAAGCAGTTCCCTAGTTAATGCTTACAGTTCCCCGAGATAGGACCAAAAGCCAGAGGACTCTGCAACCTGGGTCACACACTCTGGATCTTGCGAGCTCTGAGGCCTGAAACTGATGGACAGCACATGTCCCCACTAGCCGTTGACACTCACGCCTTTAATGAAAGGCAACGTAAAGTCCTTTGGAATCACGTTGCTCAGTGACCTGAAGAGACCTGACAGACTTGGGGAGGTTGCCTGCACAACGCACGAGGCAACCTTGGTAAACTTAGTGAGCGAGAATGACATTTCCTGAGCTACATCACAAGAGTCCTTTGATTTCCGAGTGTGCTGACAGCGGCCATTGTGCATAAAGAAGGGGAGGACGATATTAAAGAACATAAAAGGATGCAAACACCAAGACCATCTCCGTCCTCCGCTAGCTCTATTTGGGCTCCAACAATTTTGGCCCACCCGTGGTGAGTTTTCACACTGAGAAACATGGATGACCGCTTTTTCAGAAAGTGCAGTGTGTCCCAGTAAGCCACTCTGGAGGCCTCTTCCACCCGCATGGGACCGAGAACAACCTAGAGCAAGACTGTTGCAAACACTCAGATTTCCAGATCTGCTTTTGTCAACCCGACGATTCCAGAGGTCAACGAAAATGTCTCATGGGACGTATCAATCGGTTCTGACAAATCGGGTCTTCATTCACACATTTCCAGGCAAGCGCCATTGACTCTTCCCCGCGCAAAAGAGCGATGTCAAATTGGTAATCATGAGCCCCCTGCTGATGATGTGGGCCGTGGAAAGAACTACGGGCCTGCTTACCACACAGTGTGGTCTCAAGTGGATAGACTGATAGACTTCACCAATGTACTCATGCTCAGATCGTGGGCCGTGGCAGACTCGACACGTAACCCCAGCTAGGGCCGTCTGAGTGCCGGTCACTATGAATACTAAGCCCTAGTCCCTCTACCTGCACCATTGAATCTCGATATGGATCACAGCAACGCATATACTTTTACCCCAGTTCCAGCCTTCAAAAATAAATAAGACTAGCGGTTATACGCTGGCAGCCGTGCCTCCAAAAATATGAGGAACTGTGGCAATGATACAGATCAACGGACACGTGAAACAATGCTGGACTTCTCGGGCCTTTTTGGTGCCGACGCACTGACAACTGCGATCCTCACAAACACTAGCACCAGCATGAAGGGCCAACATATGATGTTCTCTGGTTGGGGGCCACCACTACCAAGAGAAAAGTTTCTCCAAGCCAGCCCCATTGGAGGATTCGCTCGTCATCGCCTCGACCATTGCATGCATGTATTGTTGGCCTAGACATGGACTAAGTATCAGACACATCACTCGCATGAACTGCCACGTTCTGGCAGAATGTCCTGCGGTTACGGTATGCTCTGGAAGACCTCCTAAGGGACATCCATCTTGCCTTCACTTGGAACCCTCTCGCCCGCATTTGCTTGTTGCTGAGCTGCTTGCTGTTCTCTGTGATAGCTCTATTTACTCCTTGGAGCCTACTGCACAGAGACACTGACACAGGTCAGTCTGAAGCACGTGCTTCTTTGGGACCGGTCATCTGCCAGGGTTGGCTGAAATGTAGACACCTTTGATAAGGCAAATATTGGCGCGGTATCGCGCTTGGTGAAGACTAAGCGCATGAATCAGGGGTATAAAACTGTCTCGAGATCAGAGACCGCAAACAAAATGTATGAAGAACTTTGCTTTTGTCCTTTAGTTATCTTAGGATACTCACATTTTAAATCAAACTGTGAACTCATTTCTCAGGCTGATACTTACGAGTCAGTCCGACCCTTCTAGTCGCCTTTTTCTTGTCTTGAATTTGGACCTTTGACGCTGAATCTTGAGGCTCAAGCACAACCTTGGAATCAGGTACGTCTTCGTCAACTGTGTAAAGAAATCCGTTTAGACCACTTAAGGAGACAAATCGGAAGCATCGTGAAATACCTATCCTCGAAATTTGGACCAGTGTGAAGCTAAAGTTTCCCTCACGTTCGTCGAGTGATATGGTATCTATTCCAAGCCATGGCTGAGTTTCCTGGTGTGTCAAATGAGAGAGCTAACTCTAAGAGATCTAAGGAAGCCATTCCCTAGTTAGCGCTTACAGTTCACCGAGATAGGACCAAAAGCCAGCGGACTCTGCAAGCTGGGTCGTACTCTGTGACATCTTGCGAGCTCTGAGTCCTGAAACCGATGGACAGCACATGTGCCCACAAGCGGCTGACGCTCATGCCTTTAACGATAGAGAATGTAAAGTCCTTTGCAATCGCACCGCTCAGTGACCTGAAGACACCGGACAGACTTGGGGAGGTTGCCCGCATGACGAAAGAGGCAACCTTCTTAAACTTAATGAGTGAGAATGACACCTCGTGAGCTGTATCACAAGAGACCTTCGATTTCAGGGTGTGCTGACAGTGGCCACTTTGCCTAAAGAAGTGAAGGAAAATAGTAAGGAGTATAAAAGGATGCAATCCTAGGACCATCACCGTCCTCAGCCGAGCACTATTTGGGCTCCAACAGTTTGGGCCCACACGAGGTGGGCGAGTTGCCACACTGAAAACCATGGGTAACTACCTTTCCAGACAGTGCAGTTTCCCGGAGAGCCATTCTGGTGGCCTCTTCTGTACACAAGGGACTGAGAGCAACGGACGGCAAGACTGTTGCAAAGACTCAGAATTCTAGATTTGCTCTTGTCAATCCCATGGTGGTCGAGGCCAATGAAGCTTTCTCATAAGACGTGTCAATCGGTTTCGACAAAATGAGATCTTAACTCACAAATTTCTAGGCATGCACCATTGACTTCTGCCGCTCAGAAGACTGACGTAGAAGTGGTAATCATATGCCCCCTGCTGATGATGTGGACAAAGGCCTTGCCAAAGACCTGTGGGTCTCAATGCCACACCAAAGGGTCTCAAAGCGATAGATTGAGAGTCTCTTCACCAGGGTACGCATGGTCAGATGACGGACCATGGAACACTCGACTTGTAGCCCCAACTAGGGTCCTCTGGGTGCTGGTCACGGTGAATAATAAGTACCAGGCCCTCTACCTCCACCACTGAATCTCGATATGAATCAGACAAGACGCATATACATTCGCTCCAGTTCCAGCTTTCAAGAATGCGTAAGACTGCCGGTTATACGCTGGC
>NW_011921178.1:0-3467 GCF_000151845.1 Pteropus vampyrus
CAAATCCTCATCTCAGGGTCTGGTTTTAGACGAAACCAACCTAAGACCGTTTAACTTACAAGTACCACTGTGAAAGACACTTCGGTGGCATCCAAATCCTGGTTACTACAAATGCCACTGTGATGAATACTTTGGTTGATGTGCCCTGAGGATGGACACGGGAATTTTACATGGATATACATTAGGAATGGGATATGCTGGGGGACAGAGCATATTTGTACTTAAATTCATTGAGCATTATCGTTCTCTTGTGTGGAAAGATTCTCATTTTCCTCATATCTGATGGACACTTTCTGTTAGCAACCTTCAAATGTCTGCCGATCTTATGTGTCTAAGGTGATAGCTCAGTGTTGTTTTAATTTACATTTCTTCGACTACTAATAATTTTTAGCAGCTCCTCACATTCCTGTTGACTAAATGGCAAGGTACTGGGCAAGTACTCCTCTGCCATAGTCATCAGGACACGGCAGAAATGAAGGATGGATTGCAGAGCAGATCTTGCCAAAAAAACATTGCAGGGAAAGGATATAATCCCAGAATGTAGCATTGGATCTGGACTATTATACCATGAAATATGGAAGAGGAATTGTTCAGTAGAGTAAAGCTATTGTCCTCTTGATTCATGGAAATTTGACACTTAGAATTAAAGTCCACATGGCAAATTCATAATTTTCAGAGTACTTCTAGCATTTCAGCTAAAGTAACAGAGGCCCTTGAGGACCTCCAGCAAGAAATGTGTGGTCGCAGCAAGGGGCAGAGGGGGTCGAGAGAGAAGTAGGAGCTGAATGAGGAGAACAGAGAGCTGGGACAGAACTTGCGCAGATGACAATGCAGAGGACGTTTTTATTACCTACCCTGAGTGTGGAACATCGAGGAGAGGAAACATCTAAAATAGATATTTAGAAAGTTTTCCATAGGATGTTTATTACATAAAATGCCTTTATTTCCCCCTTTAGAGGATGCATAATAAAAATCAGCTGTATTCTGTCTACATAAGAACATCCAAACCTGGAGAGGGCTTTTGTAAAAATTTATTTGAGCCACCAGGGGATATGCCTGGAAGCAAGATCTCAACAGACTGAGAAACTGTTTCTCAGAATGGCAGTTTGCGGCTTCTTGTATGCACGCAGAATGAAGGAGGGAAGGTAAGGAAGATCACATGCACCTGTGAGAAAGCAAGGGGGCAGATTGGATTACAGGATATTTGACAAGAGTGTGTGTTCTCTTGAGGATATTTTCATTTCTGAGGAGTCTGAAAAGAGGCATTTCAAAGGTGCGTTAACCTGGAAGCGCAGAAACAGTGGGCAGGGCTTGCTTAAGGCAAAGATTAAACTGTTTATTGAACACGTTATATGCTCGAGGTGTGATTACCCACCATGGCCTACCCAGGTAGGAATTTATGATCAGATCACCCTGTGCGGTTACTTTCATTTAGACCTATTATAGTGCCCCTTTTTTGTCCACGGCTGCGTGTATATGTATGTATCTTTCCTTAGAGGAGGATTGTGATGTTTATATCTCCGCGTTTATTTTTCTTTTCCCCAGCCTTCATAGCAAAGATATCATAACAATTGGCTAGCTACCTAAGTTTGCAATGGAAACTCCACTACGCCTACCGGCCCCAAAGTTCGGGCCAAATAGAGCAAATGAATCAGACCTTAAAAGAGACATTCGTCAAGTTAGGATTAGAAACTGGTGGGACCTGAGTAGAACTTTTCCCCTTCGCGCTTCTCCGAGCCAGGTGTACTCCATATATTAATGGATTTACCCCATTTGAAGTTTTCTTTGGAAAACCCCCACCTTTAGTACCTAGAATAGAAGATGAGAAAAAGGCAGAACTACGTAACCTCGTCTTAAGTCTTTACAGGCCCTTCCAAGATACAGAAGGAGATTTAGTCGTGGGTTCGTGCTGCCCGCTCAGCCCCGGGGGACGGACTTCCCCATCGGTTTCAGCCTGGGGACTCTGTGTGGATCCGGAAGTTCACTTCCAAGGGACTCAAACCCAAATGAAAAGGACCCTTCACTGTCTACCTGACGACGCCCACGGCAGTTAAAGTAGACGGCGTCCCATCATGGATTCATCACTCCCATGTGAAGGCAGCACGAGAGTGGACAGCTCAGGGAGACGGGCCCTTAAGACTAAGACTCAAGCATACATAAGTCTAACCCTCTGTTTCTTCCTTTTTTTCCTCTTTAGCCCAGGCATTCGACCAGCCACAACCAGAACCAGAAGGAGCATTGATAACTTTGCCAACGACAATACACAAGGTCTTAAATAAGACCACCCCAGACATAGGACAAGATTGCTGGTTGTGCCTAAACCCAAAACCCCCTTACTATGTCGGGGTAGGAACTCCCTTAAACTTAACTGAGCTCAGCAGGCTAGAACTTCAGTCGATTCACTAGCAGAAGTAGTCCTCCAAAATAGAAGAGGTTTAGATGTATTATTCTTAGAACAAGACAGATTATGTGTGGCTCTAGGTGAAACCTGTTGCTTCTATGCCAAGAACTCCGGAATAATTAGAGAAAGTTTACTACTAGTACAGAGAAATTTAGATGCCAGGGAAAATCAGAGATTAGAATCAAATAACTGGTTCCATAGGATGTTCAATCGGTCACCATGGCTAACAACCCTCCTATCTGCTGTAGTTGGACCTTTAATCATCCTCCTCCTCTTCTTGTTAACTTTTGGCCCATGTTTCCTTAATTTCTTGTTTGCTTATATAAGGAGGAGAATTCTATTAAACTTTGAGTATTACAAAATAGAGGCTATGAGCAAATTCCACATGAAGAATCAAGGATTTGATTTTTTGCTCAGACCAGTGAGGAATGTGCTGGCTGGAAAATAATGTCATACAGTGAGCGGGGTCTTAAAATTAACATCTTTCACTAATATTTAAAAGATATTTTAAAGGGAAAGAAATTATTTATGTGGGACAAAAGGAGATATTTGGGGGTGTAGTAAAATAACTTTCAACGTGAGTAGTCAACTCTCATCATTGTGTTTCAGTCAGGAGAGGACATGGAACACTGATGTGTCAGAATGCACACACACGCACACAGCTGTGCTGGCTGGAAAATTACTGCTTGGCTATCGCCAGTGGGAACATAGGCTATCACCCACGGGAACAAAACATTCTAACAATATGGGAACACAACATTCTAACAATAAGCTTTCTGCTTCTGGACCCCCGCTTGCACAACCGACCTGTGGGTCGACAGTTAGTAAATGGAAGGAACATGGACTTTTGTGTTCAGACCAAATGAGGAATGGGGTTCAGGGCTTAAAAACTCTGTACCTCTACATTTCGGGGCTGCTTAATTTGGGGTCTGCGTACCCCTGGCAGACCCAGCTGGCTGAATAAAGAGTGTGTTTCCTATAACGCACTGATTTCTGGTGGTCCGTGTGTCTATCGGGGGCGGGCGAGCTACAACACAGCCTCCAGGGATGATCGTACTATTTCATA
>NW_011921179.1:0-3464 GCF_000151845.1 Pteropus vampyrus
CAGGAAACAAAAAATTTAAGATGCACCCTACACGATGTAACCCCAACGATTTATTCCATTTTTTACTTACTCAGCCGAGAACAAGTATATTTTGAAGTATTAATTCAAAAGTTTAATACTTCATTTTGCTTCTATCCATTCATTTTTAAAATGTGGTATTTCTACCAAGATTAATGAAGCAATTGCGATCATGAGTTTCCATAAATATTTTCCAAATTAAAAGATTTTCTAATAAAGAATAACTTTAGCAAAGACAAAAACAATTAAGGCTTTTTACAGCTTAGCTAAAGAAGCCAAGGCTTCCTATCCCCATGGTATTTCCTTCTTATAACAGCACGAAAGACAAAAGCACAGAAAACCATAACCACTGCGAGGAAAGTTTCAATATAGAAAACTGGGAGACACCTAGTGCAAATAGCTTGCCTCCACAAATAGTTTTCATGCACATCTAAATGTATTGGAGGGAAAAAGTCAGCCAGCTCTTCTAAATTCTCCCAGACCGTGCAGAAATCGAACAAAAAGGCTGACAGGGTAAACAAACATACTGCTTACCTCTGCCGACACACGTCCCAGATATCTCAGCTACAGTAGTTTCCAGGAGATAATATCCCAACAATTAATTTTCCTGGTGCCACAACAAAATGGCGACTTTCTAGTTTTCTCACGTTCAACTGCAGTACACCTTCAAGCCTAAGCATCTTTTATCAGCGAGGGAGGAGGGGCATGGAAAAAGGCAGGATCTGAAAAAGAGCCCGCCAAATCTCCAAATCTCTTTGTTCTGGAAGACTTTCCAATATTTAGCATATCTATTGCAGGAGCACTTAGCCTGGGAGACAGGCAAACTGGAATTACGGTAGAAGCAATTCCCCATTACATGTAGACAAAAGAACAGGAACATCTTTAGTTTCTCTATAATGTGAAGCAAAAAAACAGATTGACTAATCTTTAGTGCTAGTCACCCTCACTATCTTATCCCTCAAGTTATAAATCACATAACCAAAAGTTTTCCACACAAAGCCATTGCTCTGCTGGGTGCTGTGAAGTTCAACCCTCTACCCAACACCCCACAGCAATGCTTGCACGCAAACCTTCTCCTCGCCATTTCCTCCCATGGAAGTCCCACCACCCACCACCTGGGGGCTGCAAAGGGACACTGACTACCTCCCCACTATGGCGCTTCCAAAAGTCTGGAAAACCTTCTCCAACGTGTTTAATGAAAAAAAGCAAAGTCTGCCTGCAGAAGCCACACCTGGGTTTGAGACAAGACATCACTTTTAAAATTCTTAATCTTTTAGCAGGAAATGAAGTAGGACATCTCTTGCAGAGTACATCTTTTTAGTAAACCTAATTAGGATTTCTTCCCTTCTTTCTCTGGAAAAAAAAGGCCCTCTCTCTCAAATCCTGGTAACTGCCCTGGCGACTCAGATCCTCTGACTATTGATAAGGATCATCAGACCATTGTTAAGAAGAAATGGTGTTAAGCCAGGCAGGGCCCTTAAGAGTCTGATAGGGGAGGGGACTTTAAGCCAAAAGTCTTTCTTTTTACTCTTTAAGAATTGTATTAACTGAGCCTGTTTCCCTTTACTCACTTAATACGCAAATCAATAATAGAAATTAATAGATGTATGACTTAAATAATAAGTTTGTATCTTGTTTGCCGTGTCTAGGGAGTGAGGTGGCACTTCAGCAAGAAAACCAAGACCCCACCCTGACTGAGGCAGAAAGGGAAAGAGCTCCGTGAAACTCGTGTAGTCAGAGACTATGGCCATTCTAAACAGGAAGCAGATACAGAAGAAGAGACCTCCCCTTCCTCAACATCCTGTGCTGGCTGGAAAATTACTGCTTGGCTATCGCCCATAGGAACACAGGCTATCACCCATGGGAACATAACATTCTAACAGTAAGCTTTCTGCTTCTGTACCCCTGCTTGCACACCTGACCTGTGGGTTGGCAGGTAGTGAATAGGAGAAAAATAGACCTTTGTGTTTAACACAGAATGAGGAATGGGATTTAGGGCTTAAAAACCCTGTACCTCTAACATTTCAGGGCTGCTTAATTTGGGGTCTGCGTACCCCTGGCAGACCCAGCTGTCTGAATAAAGAGCCTGTTTCCTATAACTCACTGATTTCTGGTGGTCCGTGTGTCTTTCGGGGGCTGGCGGCTACAACAATCCATACTAATAAGGCGGTTCCTGGCTCTTAGAAAAGAGGTAGGCAGGACAGTGAGGGGGTTTCCGGTCGGCCTGCAAAGACACGGAGGTCATCCTATCCTAGACGGGGTCCACCCTAATCCGCCCACAATTAAGCAAGCCAGAAGGCATTTTTTTGCACTCTCACAAAGAAACCAGTAGGCAGAGAATTAGGTACCAGTTTAAGGCAGTGACTGGCACATGGGCAATGCAGACCCCAACGACCTTCACTCACCTGGGTCTCATTAGACCATCATTATAATGTGCTGCCTATGCCTGCAAGTTCATTCATATTATAACAGACTGAATGCTGGGAACAAACATGTTCAGAAGGCAAAATGATGACTCACTGGGTGCTGTCAATCTTACTTGTCAATCTAGGAAGCCCAGTCTAAGTAACCAAACACAGCAAAAAGGGATAAAAAGCCTGAAGTCTAGGCTACCGGGCCTTTTGAGCCACGTTTCTCTTGCTCCGGCCTGCTTCCACATCTGCAAGTGTACTTTCTGTCCTAAGAAAAACTTTTCTAATGTATTTCAGTGTCTTACTCAATTCTTTGTTCGAGACATCAAGAACCTGGACAATGTGCCAGGAGAGGACCCCATTCTCCAGTAACAATAACACAAAAGAAGGAAAAAAAATGCCATCTCTGGATGATCAGTTAAAAAGAGAGAGAGAGACCTTGAGACTTTAAGTCCAAGACGTTAGCTTCACAAATATTTTTTCACACCAATCTGAATGTATGAACAGACTGGCAGCACTTCTAAATTCTCCCAAACCCTGCAGAAATAGATCAAAGACTGACAGGGAAAATAAAAGTACTGCTTACCTCTGTCAACAGACGTTCGTGATCTCTCGGCTGCAGCAGTTTTCAGGAGCTAGTGGGATCCCGACCGTTAGCCCACCTGGTGACAGAAGAAAAGTGCTCGCTAGATTTCTCAAATTCAACTTCACTTGTCCTTCCAGTCTAAACATCTTTGATCGGGGGTAGGGAAAGAGGTGGAATCCAGGTAAGAGCGGGAACTATTCAAATCTCAGTGTTTGCTCCACCCAGAAATAGGCACCCATTTTACAGCAATTAGCATGCCTGTGACGGCTGTCAGCAAGGGGGAAAGGCAAGGGGAAATTAGGGTAGAGGCAACTCCCCCATAATATGTGCAAGACTCAGAATACCTTAGTTCTTCTAGAATACGAAACAAGAAATTGATAAACCTATGTTTACTCCTTACCTGTCTTACACCAAACATGAAAATAAGAAAAGAAAGAACTTTCCATATC
>NW_011921180.1:0-2491 GCF_000151845.1 Pteropus vampyrus
TCACCATATTTTGTTTTATGTTTCTTTTACTTATTTTAGGTTTAACTTTCCTCATTATTGTTATTCTAGCTTCTTATAATAGAAACTTAGATCACATATTTTAAATATTTATTTTACTTTTAATATAAGCATTTAAAATAATAATTTCCCTTTGAGCATAATTTTAGAAGCATCACACAAATTTTGATATGTTGTGTTTTATCATTTAGTTTATAATATTTTCTAATTTTCCTAATAAGTTATATTTTGATCCCATAGATTATTTAGAGGTATATTTTAATTTCCAAATATTTGAAGACTTCTATATATCTTTTATTTTATTTATTTAACCCTTTGTTATCAGAAAACATATGTGCAAGATTTCAATCTTCCAAAATGTATTGAAACTTATTTTATGGTCCACTATATATATATATATATATATATATATATATATATATATATATATATATATATATATATATATATATATGTATATATCGAGAGAGAGAGAGAGAGAGAGAATCTACATCGACTATATGTGTATATATATTACATTGTGTGTACCTGCAATATGTATATTCTGTAATGTTGTTTATATTTTTCTAAAAAATTTAGTTAGACCAAGGCAGTTTTAGTGTATAAAGTTTTGTATTTTCTTAATGATTTTTCCTCTATTTGTTCTAAAAATTTCTGATTGAGAGATATTAAAATATCTAAATTATAGCTGTACGTTTTTTATTTCTTTTTGTTTCTGTCATTACTTGCTTCATGTACTTTGACGCTCTATCATTGCAAGCACTGACAGGATTGTTTTATCTTCCAAAAGAAATGATCTCTTTTATCATTGTGATATTTCTCTGTTTGGCTGTGGTAATATTCATTCTCAAGATGTCTCTTTTGTCTGTTATCAGTATAATTATGCAAGGATTTTTATAATTACTGTTTGTGTGATTATCTTGTCATATACATATATATTAAATATATATTTAATATTATTTATATGACGATATATATTATATTAAATATAAATATATATTTAATATATATTTAAAATATATCTATATTAAATATATAGATTTAAATGCCAGTTAATTCTTTTCATACTATATACACAAAATTTTTTTAACATTTCTTTTTTTATTTTCCTCCTCTCTCCTGCCCCCTCCCTTCTGATAACCACTACTCCATTGTCTATGTCCATGAGTCTCTGTTTGTTTGTCCTGTTCATTTGTAGCTTTTAGGTTTATATCCCACATCCATGATATCATGTGATTTTTAACCTTTTCTGTCTAGCTTATTTTACTTAATATGATTATTTTAAGGTCCATCCATGTTGTCGCAAATGGCAGTATGTCATCTCTTCTTATGGCTGAGTAACATTCCATTGTATATATGTACCACAGCTTCTTTAGCCAATCATCTATCATAGGACACTTCAGTTGCTTCCATGTCCTGGCCACTGTGAATAATGCTACTATGAACATCGGTGTGCAAATATCTTTTTGAACATGAGTTTTCAAGTCTTTAGGGTAAATGCTCAATAGAGGGATTGCTAGATCATATGGTAGATCAATTCTTAGTTTTCTGAGGAACCTCCATACTGTTTTCCATAGCAGCTGTCCAATTGACAGTCCCACCAGCAGTGTATGAGGGTTTCTTTTTCTCTACATCCTCTCCAACAATTGTTATTACTTTTTCTGTGATTATAGCCATTCTAACAGGTGCGAGATGGTATTTCATTGTGGTTTTGATTTGAATTTCCCTAATAGCTAGCGATGTTGAGCATCTTTTCATATATTTGTTGGCCATTTGTATGTCCCGTAGGGAGAAGTGTCTGTTCAGGTCCTATGCCCATTTTTTGATTGGATTGTTTGTTTTTTTGTTGTTGTTGTTATAGAGTTGTACGAGTTCTTTGTATATTTTGGATATTAGGCCCATATTGGAGGTGTTGCTTGCAAATATATTTTCCCATTTGGATGGTTGTCTCCTTATTTTGTTGATGGTTTCTTTTGCTTAGCAGAAGCTCTTTAGTTAGACGTAGTCCCATTTATTTAATTTTGCTCTTACTTCTCTTGCCTTTGAGGTCAAATTCATAAAATCTTCTTTAGGCCCAAGGTCCTTGAGTTTAGTTCCTATGCTTTCTTCTAAGCATTTTATTGTTTCAGGTCTTATATTGAAGTTCTTAATCCATTTTGAGTTAATTTTGGAGTGTGGTGATAAACAACAGTCTAGTTTCATTCTTTTGCAGGTGGATTTCCAGTTTCCCCAGCACCACTTATTGAAGAAGCTTTCCTTTCTCCACTGTATATAATTGGCATTTTTGTCGAAAATTATTTGCCCACATAAATATGGGTTTATTTCTGGACTTGTCTGTGTGTCTATTTTTCTGTTAATAACATGCCATTTTGATTACTGTCACTTTGTAGTATAATTTGAAGTTGGGCAGAGTGATGCCTCCAGCCTTGTTCTTTCTTCCCAGTATGGCTTTGGCAATTCGGGATCTTTTGTG
>NW_011921181.1:0-1193 GCF_000151845.1 Pteropus vampyrus
CATTTTTTGCTGATTTTGGCCCAAAGTGAGTGACTGCTGTAACTTGGGGGTTGGGGAGTGTCCCATCTTCACATCCGTTGTGGTCCGCCCATTGCCTGTCCCAGGCTGGTGCCCCACGGCGACAGCTGACCTGTGGCTGGTCGCGGACGCCTCGGTCTCCATGGCTCCAGCTGTTTGGAACAGGCGCTACATGAGGCGTTTGATTTCCCTGTTCTCGTTATTTCCCGTGTAAGTCACGTGTTTCTACAGCTGGTGCCATTCACACTTCGCGGTGGACTTGCAGCCACCCTGTTCTCCGGTAGCTGAGTGTGCAACACGCAGTTCCCTGTTGTCACACACATCTCCGGGGTCTGGGGTGTCGAGTCTTCTGTTCGGGGACGTAGCCGTCGAAGGAGTCCGAGCGCGTGAAAGGCCCTGGGATGTGGGGCGATGTGGCCCACGCCGGTGCCCGTGGCTCTCGGCTTGGTGATGGCAGCGACGCTTACGCCCACCCTGGACGCTGTGTTCCAGCAGCTCATTGATGACACAGGGAAGCTGTGCCCCAGCCCAGCCCAGCCCTCCACCCCCTGGGTGCAGAGCAGACGTCCTGCCCTCAGGGAGGGCGCCAGCCACCCGATCCACGTGTCGCAGAGCTGGCCAGGCCGCAAGCCCCAGCAGGCCTCAGTCAGGGCTGATGAGAACAAAGTGGAGGCAGAAGTGTTCGCCACTGCAGAGTGACCCTAGATTTCAAACAAGAAACTTGAACTGATCCAGAGATGGGGTGGGGGCCGCTTCCCTGGTGAGTAGCTGCCCGTCTCCGACGCGCTTTGCGGAGCGGGTGCCCGACAGGCTGCAGTTGCAGATGGGGTTCCTGGATGGGCACACCAGGCGGGCAGGGGGCAGAGCTCCTGGCCTGGGCCCGTGCCTTCCAAGGGATTCGGGGTTGGTAGATGGCCCTGGGCTTCCCGGGGCATGGCCCCGCTGACCATGAAACAAGAACTCTGGGGGGCTGGCTGTCAGCCATCCGGGAACGGGTGCTTGGGCTGGGTGGGCCCACAGCCTCGAGCTCAGTACCGCCTGGGCCCAGCCCACCTGGACCCTCGGTGACGGCCTGCGGTGGCTCTAGTGCCCGGTGGGCACGTCCCCACTGGCGGGTGCTTGCTTGGGTGTTTCCGAGCCATGGTACTTTTCAGAATCTTCCCAGAGGGGACTTG